>NC_092240.1:48374563-48427456 GCF_036320965.1 Panulirus ornatus | reverse complement strand
CTGTATTTTCAGACCCTGATCCCTCAAAATCCTTTTCACTTCATCCTTCTACCTCTAATTTGGTCTCCCGCTTCTCCTTCCCTCCACCGTTGACTCATATATCCTCTTTGTCAATCTTTCCTCACTCATTCTCTCCATGTTTCCAAACCATTTCAACACACCATCTTTTTCTCTCTCAACTGCACTTTTCATTACCACACATCTCTCTCATCCTTTCATTACTTACTTAAAGCACCTCACACCACATATTGTCCTCAAACATTTCATTTCTAACACATCCACCTTCCTCTGCACAACCCTATCTATAGCCCATCCCTCGCAACCATATAACATTCCTGGAACTACTATTCCTTCAAACATGCCCATTTTTGCTTTCCGAGATAATGTTCTCGACTTCCACACATTCTTCAATGCTTCCAGAAACTTCGTTCCCTCCCCCATTCTATGACTCACTTCTCCTTCTGTGGTTCCATCAGCAGCTAAGTCCACTCCCATATGTCTAAAACACTTCACTTCCTCCAGTTTTTCTCCATTCAAACTTACCTCCAATTAACTTGTCCCTCAACCCTACTGTACCTAATAACCTTACTCTTATTCACATCTACTCTCAACTTCCTTCTTTCACTCACTTCACCAAACTCAGTCACCAATTTCTGCAGTTTCTCATCTGAATCAGCCACCAATGCTGTATCACCAGCGAACAACAACTGATTCGCTTCCCAAGCCCTCTCGTCCACATCAAACTGAATACTTGTCCCTCTCTCCAAAACTCTTGCATTTACCTCCCTAACTACCCCATCCATAAACAAATTAAGCAACCGTGGAGACATCATGCACCCCTGCCGCAAACCAACATTCACTGGGAACCAATCACTTTCCTCTCTTCCTACTTGTACACATGCCTTACATCCTCAATAATAGCTTTTCACTGCTTCTAGCAACTTACCTCCCAAACCATGTACTCTTAAAACCTTCCACAAAGCATCTCTATCCACCCTATCATATGCCTTCTCCAGATCCATAAAAGCTACATACAAATCCATCTGTCTTTCTCAGTATTTTTCACATACATTCTTCAGAGCAAACATCTGATCCACACATCCTCTACCACTTCAGAAACCACACTGCTCTTCCCTTTACCCTCTCAGTCAATACCCTCCCATATAATTTCCCAGGAATACTCAATAAGCATATGCCTCTGTAATTTGAACACTCAACTTTATCCCCTTTGCCTTTGTACAATGGCACTATGCATCTATTCCACCAATCCTCACACATTTCTCCATGATCCATACATATACTAAATATCCTTACCAACCAATCAACAACACAGTCAACCCCTTTTTTTTTTATAAATTCCACTGCAATACCATCCAAACCCACCGCCTTGCCAGCTTTTATCTTCTGCATAGCTTTCACTATCTCTTCTCTGTTTACTAAACAATTCTCCCTGACCCTCTCACTTCGCACACCATCCCGACCAAAACACCCTATATCTGTCACTCTATCAAACACATTTGACAAAACTGAAAAATATTCACTCCATTTCCTTCTCATTTCATCACTACTTGTTATTATCTCCCCATTTGCTCCCTTCGCCAATGTTCCCATTTGTTCTCTTGTCTTATGCCTTTTATTTACCTCCTTCCAAAACATCTTTTTATTCTCTCTAAAATTTAATGATACTCTCTCACCCAACTCTCTCATTTGCCCTTTTTTTCACCTCTTGCACCTTTCTCTTGACCTCCTGCTACCTTCTTTTATACATCTCCCAGTTATTTGCTCTACTTCCCTGCAAAAATCGTCCAAACGCCTCTCTCTTCTCTTTCACTAACAAACTTCTTCACCCCACCATTCACTACCCTTTCTAATCTGCCCATCTCCCACCTTTCTCATGCCACAGGCATCTTCTGCACATGCCATCACTACTTCCCTAAATACATCCCATTCCTCCCCCACTCCCCTTATGTCATTTAATCTCACCTTTTGCCATTCTATACTCAGTCTCTCCTGGTACTTCCTCACACAAGTCTCCTTCCCAAGCTCGCTCACTCTCACCACTCTCTTCACCCCAACATTCTCTCTTCTTTTCTGAAAACCTCTACAAATCTTCACCTTCGCCCCCACAAGATAGTGATCAGACATCCCTCTCAGTGCATTAACATCCAAAAGTCTCTCTTTTACATGCCTATCAATTATCACAATCCAATAATTCCCTCTGGCCATCTCTCTTTTTAAATCAGGTATTCCCAATCACCAGTCCTTTTTCAACACACAAATCCACAAGCTCTTCACCATTTCCATTTACAACACCGAACACTCCATGTACACCAATTATATCCTTAACTGCCACATTACTCACTTTCACACTCAAATTACCCATCACTATAACCCAGTCTCTTGCATCAAAGTTGCTAACACACTCACTCAGCTGCTCCCAAAACACTTGCCTCTCATGATATTTCTTCTCATGACCAGGTGCCCACACACTCACTCAGCTGCTCCTAAAACACTTGCCTCTCATTATCTTTCTTCTCATGACCAGGTGAATAGGTCACCAATAATCACCCATCTCTCTCTCCATCCACTTTCAGTCTTACCCATGTCAATCTAGAGTTTACTTTCTTACACTCTATCACATATTCCCACACCTGCTTCTGGAGGAGTGCTACTCCTTCCTGTGCTCTTGTCCTCTCACCAACCCCTGACTTTACTCCCAAGACATTCCCATACCACTCTTCCCCTTTACCCTTAAGCTTTGTTTCACTCAGAGCCAAAACATCCAGGTTCCTTTCCTCAAACATACTTCCTATCTCTCCTTTTTTTTCATCTTGGTTATATCCATACACATTTAGACACCCCAATCTGAGCCTTCGAGGAGGATGAGCACTCCATGCGTGACTCCTTCAGTTTCCCCTTTCAAAAATTTAAATATGTTCAAACATATTTTACCTTTACTTATCAGTCTTTATCCTATTAGCTATTACAGACATCAGTTATGTAGATGAAACCATTCTCTAGCAGAATGGAGGATATGCTCAGCCTTAGAATGTTTTGGACCTTCTTGAACTTCACAAACTGTCACTTCTTTTTGAGCCTGTGGAATTCTTGGCTCCCGTTCTTCATCTTCATCAGATAAGTGATGATCTGCTACATTCTGATTTGATACTGTCAAATAAAATGAGAGTTCATCTCGAAGACAGGTACAGTATCAAAAATTTCATAACTCAAAATTACACTGTTTCCCATTTTAGAAAGTTAATACAAGGAGGGGAGGATTTCTGGCCCCCCGCTCCCGTCCCCTCTAGTCGCTTTCTAGGACACGCGAGGAATACGTGGGAAGTATTCTTTCACCCCTATCCCCAGGGATAATATACATATATATATACATATACACATACACACACATACACATACATACGCACATATACACACACACACACATACATATATATACATATGAAAAATGTAAGAAACAATTTAGAAAACTGAAACTTCTAGCTTGAAATGAATGGAAAAAAATGAATGTCACATAATGGTTCAACCTCTGGCTATGGAAAAAAGGAAATGTATAATTTATTTACACAAACGTCAATAGCAGTTCTCATCAATTTAACCACTGTATCAATAAGCTTCAATGTCTAAGCTACATTTTTTTTTTTTTTTGTATTAACTTTCTAAAATGGGAAACAGAAGAAGGAGTCACGCGGGGAGTGCTCATCCTCCTCGAAGGCTCAGAGTGGGGTGCCTAAATGTGTGTGGATGTAACCAAGATGTGAAAAAAGGAGAGATAGGTAGTATGTTTGAGGAAAGGAACCTGGATGTTTTGGCTCTGAGTGAAACGAAGCTCAAGGGTAAAGGGGAAGAGTGGTTTGGGAATGTCTGGGGAGTAAAGTCAGGGGTTAGTGAGAGGACAAGAGCAAGGGAAGGAGTAGCAATACTCCTGAAACAGGAGTTGTGGGAGTATGTGATAGAGTGTAAGAAAGTAAATTCTCGATTAATATGGGTAAAACTGAAAGTTGATGGAGAGAGGTGGGTGACTATTGGTGCATATGCACCTGGGCATGAGAAGAAAGATCAAGAGAGGCAAGTGTTTTGGGAGCAGCTGAATGAGTGTGTTAGTGGTTTTGATGCACGAGACCGGGTTATAGTGATGGGTGATTTGAATGCAAAGGTGAGTAATGTGGCAGTTGAGGGAATAATTGGTATACATGGGGTGTTCAGTGTTGTAAATGGAAATGGTGAAGAGCTTGTAGATTTATGTGCTGAAAAAGGACTGATGATTGGGAATACCTGGTTTAAAAAGCGAGATATACATAAGTATACTTATGTAAGTAGGAGAGATGGCCAGAGAGCGTTATTGGATTACGTGTTAATTGACAGGCGTGCGAAAGAGAGACTTTTGGATGTTAATGTGCTGAGAGGTGCAACTGGAGGGATGTCTGATCATTATCTTGTGGAGGCTAAGGTGAAGATCTGTATGGGTTTTCAGAAAAGAAGAGTGAATGTTGGGGTGAAGAGGGTGGTGAGAGTAAGTGAGCTTGAGAAGGAGACCTGTGTGAGGAAGTACCAGGAGAGACTGAGTACAGAATGGAAAAAGGTGAGAACAATGGAAGCAAGGGGAGTGGGGGAGGAATGGGATGTATTTAGGGAATCAGTGATGGATTGCGCAAAAGATGCTTGTGGCATGAGAAGAGTGGGAGGTGGGTTGATTAGAAAGGGTAGTGAGTGGTGGGATGATGAAGTAAGAGTATTAGTGAAAGAGAAGAGAGAGGCATTTGGACGATTTTTGCAGGGAAAAAATGCAATTGAGTAGGAGATGTATAAAAGAAAGAGACAGGAGGTCAAGAGAAAGGTGCAAGAGGTGAAAAAAAAAGGGCAAATGAGAGTTGGGGTGAGAGAGTATCATTAAATTTTAGGGAGAATAAAAAGATGTTCTGGAAGGAGGTAAATAAGGTGCGTAAGACAAGGGAGCAAATGGGAACTTCAGTGAAGGGCGCAAATGGGGAGGTGATAACAAGTAGTGGTGATGTGAGAAGGAGATGGAGTGAGTATTTTGAAGGTTTGTTGAATGTGTTTGATGATAGAGTGGCAGATATAGGGTGTTTTGGTCGAGGTGGTGTGCAAAGTGAGAGGGTTAGGGAAAATGATTTGGTAAACAGAGAAGAGGTAGTGAAAGCTTTGCGGAAGATGAAAGCCGGCAAGGCAGCAGGTTTGGATGGTATTGCAGTGGAATTTATTAAAAAAGGGGGTGACTGTATTGTTGACTGGTTGGTAAGGTTATTTAATGTATGTATGACTCATGGTGAGGTGCCTGAGGATTGGCGGAATGCATGCATAGTGCCATTGTACAAAGGCAAAGGGGATAAGAGTGAGTGCTCAAATTACAGAGGTATAAGTTTGTTGAGTATTCCTGGTAAATTATATGGGAGGGTATTGATTGAGAGGGTGAAGGCATGTACAGAGCATCAGATTGGGGAAGAGCAGTGTGGTTTCAGAAGTGGTAAAGGATGTGTGGATCAGGTGTTTGCTTTGAAGAATGTATGTGAGAAATACTTAGAAAAGCAAATGGATTTGTATGTAGCATTTATGGATCTGGAGAAGGCATATGATAGAGTTGATAGAGATGCTCTGTGGAAGGTATTAAGAATATATGGTGTGGGAGGAAAGTTGTTAGAAGCAGTGAAAAGTTTTTATCGAGGATGTAAGGCATGTGTACGTGTAGGAAGAGAGGAAAGTGATTGGTTCTCAGTGAATGTAGGTTTGCGGCAGGGGTGTGTGATGTCTCCATGGTTGTTTAATTTGTTTATGGATGGGGTTGTTAGGGAGGTAAATGCAAGAGTTTTGGAAAGAGGGGCAAGTATGAAGTCTGTTGGGGATGAGAGAGCTTGGGAAGTGAGTCAGTTGTTGTTCGCTGATGATACAGCGCTGGTGGCTGATTCATGTGAGAAACTGCAGAAGCTGGTGACTGAGTTTGGTAAAGTGTGTGGAAGAAGAAAGTTAAGAGTAAATGTGAATAAGAGCAAGGTTATTAGGTACAGTAGGGTTGAGGGTCAAGTCAATTGGGAGGTGAGTTTGAATGGAGAAAAACTGGAGGAAGTGAAGTGTTTTAGATATCTGGGAGTGGATCTGGCAGCGGATGGAACCATGGAAGCGGAAGTGGATCATAGGGTGGGGGAGGGGGCGAAAATTCTGGGGGCCTTGAAGAATGTGTGGAAGTCGAGAACATTATCTCGGAAAGCAAAAATGGGTATGTTTGAAGGAATAGTGGTTCCAACAATGTTGTATGGTTGCGAGGCGTAGGCTATGGATAGAGTTGTGCGCAGGAGGATGGATGTGCTGGAAATGAGATGTTTGAGGACAATGTGTGGTGTGAGGTGGTTTGATCGAGTGAGTAACGTAAGGGTAAGAGAGATGTGTGGAAATAAAAAGAGTGTGGTTGAGAGAGCAGAAGAGGGTGTTTTGAAGTGGTTTGGGCACATGGAGAGAATGAGTGAGGAAAGATTGACCAAGAGGATATATGTGTCGGAGGTGGAGGGAACGAGGAGAAGAGGGAGACCAAATTGGAGGTGGAAAGATGGAGTGAAAAAGATTTTGTGTGATCGGGGCCTGAACATGCAGGAGGGTGAAAGGAGGGCAAGGAATAGAGTGAATTGGAGCGATGTGGTATACCGGGGTTGACGTGCTGTCAGTGGATTGAATCAAGGCATGTGAAGCGTCTGGGGTAAACCATGGAAAGCTGTGTAGGTATGTATATTTGCGTGTGTGGACGTATGTATATACATGTGTATGGGGGGGGGGCCATTTCTTTCGTCTGTTTCCTTGCGCTACCTCGCAAACGCGGGAGACAGCGACAAAGTATAAAAAAAAAAAGAAAAAAAAAAATTACACTGACATCCGATTTTTCACACTAAATCTTTTAATACTAATCTGGCATTATACAACAAACGAGTTCTTTCCTGAGTACTAAATCATTACTATTCTATCTATCTATGATGCTTGTTCCCACCTAGAACTCCTTTAAAGGGGTGGGCAGTGCAATGAGCCTCTATAACTAGTGAACTCCAGCGCTGCTTCTTAGCCTTTATTGCCTTACTCTTTACAGGCCCCTGTCAGTGGGCAACTCTAGCAGTGTTTGGACAGGCTCCTACCTAATGTTCCTGATGACTATTTCTACCAAGCACTCTTGCCTAATGTTCCAATCAATTTTTTTTTTTTTTTTTTTTTATACTTTGTCGCTGTCTCCCGCGTTTGCGAGGTAGCGCAAGGAAACAGACGAAAGAAATGGCCCAACCCCCCCCCCCCATACACATGTACATACACACGTCCACACACGCAAATATACATACCTACACAGCTTTCCATGGTTTACCCCAGACGCTTCACATGCCTTGATTCAATCCACTGACAGCACGTCAAACCCTGTATACCACATCGCTCCAATTCACTCTATTCCTTGCCCTCCTTTCACCCTCCTGCATGTTCAGGCCCCGATCACACAAAATCTTTTTCACTCCATCTTTCCACCTCCAATTTGGTCTCCCTCTTCTCCTCGTTCCCTCCACCTCCGACACATATATCCTCTTGGTCAATCTTTCCTCACTCATTCTCTCCATGTGCCCAAACCATTTCAAAACACCCTCTTCTGCTCTCTCAACCACGCTCTTTTTATTTCCACACATCTCTCTTACCCTTACGTTACTTACTCGATCAAACCACCTCACACCACACATTGTCCTCAAACATCTCATTTCCAGCACATCCATCCTCCTGCGCACAACTCTATCCATAGCCCACGCCTCGCAACCATACAACATTGTTGGAACCACTATTCCTTCAAACATACCCATTTTTGCTTTCCGAGATAATGTTCTCGACTTCCACACATTTTTCAAGGCTCCCAAAATTTTCGCCCCAATCAATTACATCTACCTAATGTTTCTACCTAATGCTGCAGCCTAAATATTCCTAACTACTGCTCCTACCATTTTGCCAAAAGGCAGGGCTAGCGCATAGTGCCCAATACAGAAAAATCCAGTTATGATGAATGAGCTATGTGAGTTAAGTCTTATGTATGACAAGGAGAAATTATATGTTTGTGAACAGAATGCCAGTAGTCCATGTGTGGGAGAGGCAGTAAGAAAACTATTAAAACCTGAACTACTGCAATACATGTTTTTCAAGTAAAATTTCCAAGTCTAACACTAAACATTTCAATCCTGACATTTAAATACCAAAATTATACTGTATTCCATTATGAAGCTTACAAAAATCATGAATGGTATATTTTCATACAATGGCAAATTTCATCAAAACATTTAGAAGAATAATGTTTCATGTACGCACTTCAGATCAGAAGGTTGTCTAATTATCTTATCACTATCAATATAAAGGTAAATCGTATTCCCACATCTGTTTGTACGTGGGCAAGGAGAGGTCAGGTGTTAATCCTGAAACCCTGTTAAGACACATAAGCTAACTTCTAATTCAGAAATCTAACTTGTCTGAAAATGTATTGTAATGATCTTCTGAAAGCAGTAAAGAAGAAATGCATAACACAACTAGAGTGAATTTTCAACTGCAACACAAGCAAAAAATATTACCAGGAAATTGCATGTCGTCAAAGTAACAGTAACAGAGTTAAGGAATGGCGATTGTAACATTACAGTGTAAATCATGAATTTAATAATTCAGCAGATTATATTCAACTCAGACAGACTTCTGGGAGATATGTTCCAGAAAGACACACCAAATACTCTAAAGATAAAAGGGAATCAGGACATAGATACATACCGTTTAATCTTGTTGATGTTTCACTAGATTTGGATGAAACCGCTTTATGTGCTTCTGCCTGATCATCTCCGCTATCCACTTCCAATACTTTTCGTTCCTTTTTATTATCAAACATTGCAATCTTTGGCTCCTTTCCACTGCTGCTGATCTCTTCAACCTCATCATCACTATCAGATAATCAATGAGATCTGTTGGCCAGTTCCTGAGCAAAAGCTGCATCTTGACGCTCTTGTTTTTCTGTTGCTCTTACTTCTTCATTATACTGAAAAAAAAAATTTGTAAGTACTGTACTGCATTTGACATGAAATATACACATACACTGAGGTAATATAAAACTATGTATTGTATAACTTTTATACATACATTTTAGCCATATCCTGCATTAGCAAGGTAGCATCAAGAACCAATGACTGAGCCTTACACGAAAAATACTCACTTGGCCCCCTTCTCCGTTTCTTCTTTTGGAAAAGTAAAAACAGGTAGATAGGATTTCCAACCCCCCCGCTCCCTCCCCCTTTTAGTCGCCTTCTACGACACACAGGGAATACGTGGGAAGCAGTCTTTATCCCCTATCCTAATGATAACTTTCATACAATATATACACATTACTATACTTCACTTACTGTGATATCAGTCCTTCCTAGCCCTGTCCTCATTACTTGATATTTCATTCCCGTATCACTATAATAAAAAATGATGTAATGGAATCAATACATGAAAATACCAATACTTCAGAGTTTTGGTCAACTATCAGCATGTGCTATACCGTTGCTAATTATTTGAGAATGAACTGTCACTAGGGGGACAGGTGTTGGCCTATTATCTAAGTAGGGTCTGTTGAGTTTTTATACGTGTCTCACTTGCTTTTACCCTAGTATGACAAAACCCCAAAATACACTAAAATCAGCAGAAATGTAACAAAGAACACTGAGTATGCCATCAAAAATTGCCTGAATTGCGTTCAAATGAGTTGGGAGATATAAATAGATCACTTTGACCCACATCTTTCCTAATTATCATAACCCTCTCCACTATCATGTACGTCATTACAGGCCATAGTAATTGCATAAAACTAAGGCTAAACAGGATCTTCCCTCGGTCTATATCATTTCTGACCAGTAAAAAGGTCATAAATATGCGTCGCCTCCAACCCAACAAGATATTTCTCTGGTGTCCCTAAAAACCGACGAAGCATAAATCCCAATTCCCGTTAGCTTCGCACATATACATGGGTCACCTTACCTTAGCCTGCAACCTCCTGGCAAAGTCTTCATCTGAGGCCATAGCGGTGTGGAAGAAGCCAAAAGGGAGGAGACAATGGAGGTTAATACACCTCACGAGTCCAATGGCTGATTACCACCGTTGACAAATTCAGGCCAGTGTATAGTTACTTGTATATGTCTTTCTAAATCATTAAATGCTACTTACAGGAATATTCCTATACCAATCGAGGGTAGCTATGGTTCATACTTTGGGAGATAAACACTGTTAAAGCATAAAATTCCTATATTATGTTAGATTAAAATCGTGTGTTCAACAGCGCGCCTTGACACGTTTAACTTTGTTTACAAAACAGAAACTACGCATTCAATTATGCTTTAATATTCCTACAAAAGCAATCACGCCTCAAAATATTTCCCAAAATATTATGTTATTCAGAAATATTATATATACAACGATGAATTGTATATCTCTTTGAAATACAGAGAGATAAAAAACCTTATGTATCTTTAATGATTTTTCAAATGCAACCTCATCCAGTTAGGGTTAGATACACATATTGAAAGGGGGCCTTTAAGAAAATTTATGTACTTTATTGTGGTTTAAGCGATAAATAGAGTTTTAATAAGCCCAAAAAAATTGTTAGTCTCATCATTGAAAAACTCATAGTCGTCCTCAATGTATATTAATTCTAGAATATCCTCATCTGGCCCCCTTCTCTGTTCCTTCATTGAAAAAAAAAATAATCTTCCAATCTGGTCATTAAAACTTTCTCAAATTATAGATGTATAAAATGGTACAGCATATTTCCAACTTTCGGCGGCACAAAGCGAACCAAACACAACATTTGAATATTCTAAATCAAATCCAATTCACCAGAGAATTCGTTAGTGCGAGAACTTTAACATGTCATTCAGAAATATCTAAATCGAAATCACATATTACATTTAAAATACTGTCGAAACTTCTCCCTTTTACTGCTAATGACACAGAAGACAATGATCGCTTTAATCTGATGCTTATTACGAGCCGCTCTGATTTTAAACTAATATATTAACATTTCTATATTTCCATCAGAACTTTTCATATCATTGCTTCGTGTTCGCCATTAAAGTGAAGAAACTGGTATCCATTTAAATGAAACATTGCCACACAGTTTTGATATTTTGTGAACTGGACTGCAGGCGTAAATAAACCTTCCCATTTTGAATGACAAAGTTCAAATTGCATATGATTTTAGGGTCTATTTCCCCCTGTGATTACCTGATCAGTGGGTACGATAAGTAAATAAAGGTTTTGATGATTTATCAAACTTAAGTTGTTGTTATGGCGGATATATGATGGAGAGGGAAAAAATATTTGCTTCGGATTAGATTTTCAAATATATTTCTCGTCCTGATTATATCTTCGAGCAATTATGGACAAAATGTGGCTGGGACTAAGGATAATATTTACTGCCATACGTCTTCCTTTGGCATCAAAGTGGAAAAAAAATCGTACACTTGGGGCTGAAATCGTTATACTTAGACATTTGCCAACATAATATGACCTCAAGTACCTTAATTCATCCTGATGAATCTCACTTTACCTATGATCTCTAAATAACCTACTCTAAATAGAGATTTCTATGATTTCAATAACTTCATTTAATCTCCGGCGATTTGATAAATGGTCTTAGTAACTGATATTTTCTTAAAATATATCGTAGCCATTAAATACCTTTACCTCAGCAGCAGACCAAGTATTTGCCAAGAATACTGAACGAAAGTTTGAGTTGATCGACCACAAGCCAAATCTACAATACCACACGTCCCGCGTGACCTGAGGTGACCCACGCTATACCCACGCTAGGCCACGCTAGGCCAAATGCAACGTCATCAAGCGCATGCGCGTAAGACATTCTCGAAGTAATATGTTCTTCGACGTTTCACGTTATTGTGAGAATTTGAAGTGTTCTCGGTAGTTGTAAAGTCTTATAATAAAATGTTTGATCATTCTGTATATTTTATATTCATAGACACAATGACGATGGCTTAATTCCATAGATATTAATTTGAATATTTCATTAATCATCGTACCTTGGGCTTGCCACCATGGCGTACCATGGTTAACATTATATTCCATGTAATATTTATTGAACAAAAATCATGAAAAATGGCTATTGTGCCTTGAAACAATATGTAATATAACTCATATTTCTAATGTAATACTTACAGTTTCCGTTAAATATATGAGATTTTTAATTTCATGATGGAATCGCCTTGTGTACTGGTTATCAGCCGTTACAAGGTAAATCAAATGGTCGAGAGACAGACTTCGAAATACGATTAAAATTGATGTAATTAACGTAATTTTTCCAAGTTTGGCGGTGTACTTATTCCCCTAACATTCTTAAATGGTAGAGCTCGCCTATTATCATTATTATGAAGTTTACTGACGAGGCGAGGGATATTCAAATTGAAAATAGTGGCTGAAAACTCGACAGCCATCAAGTAACGTCTTAAAATATTGGAACAAAATGTTGCTACTCAATTCAGGTGTATTATTTCTACAGGGATGAACGATACTTCAGTAAGCGTAAATCACATATACACACACAAAAATACTATCCTGTTAATACATATCCACAAAAGTATACAAGAGAAATGAATTCAGGAGAAAATGAAAATGAAATTCAAAAGATGTGGCAACGTTGTGGCCTCCGCTCCCTGCTTGGGGAGCGGAGGAGGAGGAGGAGGTGGGTGGGTGGGTGGGGAGGAGTTTGGATATATATTTTTCAACACATGACGCAATCCTTTCATACCTGTAGGGTCTCGTACCTGGCCATTTTGATTGACTTTAGGAAGACACAGTGATCTTCTCCCTACCTGACCCCCTCCCCCCTCATTATGACCCAACCTGACCACAACTCTATCCATAGCCCACGCCTCGCAACCATACAACATTGTTGGAACCACTATTCCTTCAAACATACCCATTTTTGCTTTCAGAGATAATGCCCCCTCCCCCCTCATTATGACCCAACCTGACCACAACTCTATCCATAGCCCACGCCTCGCAACCATACAACATTGTTGGAACCACTATTCCTTCAAACATACCCATTTTTGCTTTCAGAGATAATGTTCTCGACATCCACACATTCTTCAAGGCTCCCAGGATTTTCGCCCCCTCCACCACCCTATGATCCACTTCCGCTTCCATGGTTCCATCCGCTGCCAGATCCACTCCCAGATATCTAAAACACTTCACTTCCTCCAGTTTTTCTCCATTCAAACTCACCTCCCAATTGACTTGACCCTCAACCCTACTGTACCTAATAACCTTGCTCTTATTCACATTTACTCTTAACTTTCTTCTTCCACACACTTTTCCAAACTCAGTCACCAGCTTCTGCAGTTTCTCACATGAATCAGCCACCAGCGCTGTATCATCAGCGAACAACAACTGACTCACTTCCCAAGCTCTCTCATCCCCAACAGACTTCATACTTGCCCCTCTTTCCAGGACTCTTGCATTTACCTCCCTAACAACCCCATCCATAAACAAATTAAACAACCATGGAGACATCACACACCCCTGCCGCAAACCTACATTCACTGAGAACCAATCACTTTCCTCTCTTCCTACACGCACACATGCCTTACATCCTCGATAAAAACTTTTCACTGCTTCTAACAACTTTCCTCCCACACCATATATTCTTAATACCTTCCACAGAGCATCTCTATCAACTCTATCATATGCCTTCTCCAGATCCATAAATGCTACATACAAATCCATTTGCTTTTCTAAGTATTTCTCACATACATTCTTCAAAGCAAACACCTGATCCACACATCCTCTACCACTTCTGAAACCACACTGCTCTTCCCCAATCTGATGCTCTGTACATGCCTTCACCCTCTCAATCAATACCCTCCCATATAATTTACCAGGAATACTCAACAAACTTATACCTCTGTAACTTGAGCACTCACTCTTATCCCCTTTGCCTTTGTGCAATGGCACTATGCACGCATTCCGCCAATCCTCAGGCACCTCACCATGAGTCATACATACATTAAATAACCTTACCAACCAGTCAACAATACAGTCACCCCCTTTTTTAATAAATTCCACTGCAATACCATCCAAACCTGCTGCCTTGCCGGCTTTCATCTTCCGCAAAGCTTTCACTACCTCTTCTCTGTTTACCAAATCATTTTCCCTAACCCTCTCACTTTGCACACCACCTCGACCAAAACACCCTATATCTGCCACTCTATCATCAAACACATTCAACAAACCTTCAAAATACTCACTCCATCTCCTTCTCACATCACCACTACTTGTTATCACCTCCCCATTTGCGCCCTTCACTGAAGTTCCCATTTGCTCCCTTGTCTTACGCACTTTATTTACCTCCTTCCAGAACATCTTTTTATTCTCCCTAAAATTTAATGATACTCTCTCACCCCAACTCTCATTTGCCCTTTTTTTCACCTCTTGCACCTTTCTCTTGACCTCCTGTCTCTTTCTTTTATACACCTCCCACTTAATTGCATTTTTTCCCTGCAAAAATCGTCCAAATGCCTCTCTCTTCTCTTTCACTAATACTCTTACTTCTTCATCCCACCACTCACTACCCTTTCTAATCAACCCACCTCCCACTCTTCTCATGCCACAAGCATCTTTTGCGCAATCCATCACTGATTCCCTAAATACATCCCATTCCTCCCCCACTCCCCTTACTTCCATTGTTCTCACCTTTTTCCATTTTGTACTCAGTCTCTCCTGGTACTTCCTCACACAGGTCTCCTTCTCAAGCTCACTTACTCTCACCACCCTCTTCACCCCAACATTCACTCTTCTTTTCTGAAAACCCATACAAATCTTCACCTTAGCCTCTACAAGATAATGATCAGACATCCCTTCAGTTGCACCTCTCAGCACATTAACATCCAAAAGTCTCTCTTTCGCACGCCTGTCAATTAACACGTAATCCAATAACGCTCTCTGGCCATCTCTCCTACTTACATAAGTATACTTACATAAGTATACTTACATAAGTATACTTATACTCAACAAACTTATACATCTGTAATTTGAGCACTCACTCTTATCCCCTTTGCCTTTGTACAATGGCACTATGGAAGCATTCTGCCAATCCTCAAGCACCTCACCATGAATCATACATACGTTAAATAACCTTACCAACCAGTTAACAATACAGTCACCCCCTTTTTTAATAAATTCCACTGCAATGCCATCCAAACCTGCTGCTCTACCGGCTTTCATCTAACGTAAAGCTTTTACTACCTCTTCTCTCTTTACCAAATCATTTTCCCTAACCCTCTCACTTTGCACACCACCTCGACCAAGACACCCCACATCTGCCACTCTATCATCAAACACATTCAACAAACCTTCAAAATACTCACTCCATCTCCTTCTCACATCACCACTACTTGTTATCACCTCCCCATTAGCCCCCTTCACTGAAGTTCCCATTTGCTCCCTTGTCTTACACACTTTATTTACCTCCTTCCAAAACATCTTTTTATTCTCCCTAAAATTTAATGATACTCTCTCACCCCAACTCTCATTCGCCCTCTTTTTCACCTCTTGCACCTTTCTCTTGACCTCCTGCCTCTTTCTTTTATACCTCTCCCACTCATCTGCATTTTTCCCCTGCAAAAATCGTTCAAATGCCTCTCTCTTCTCTTTCACTAATAATCTCACTTCTTCATTCCACCACTCACTACCTTTTCTAATCAACCCACCTCCAACGCTTCTTATGCCACAAGCATCTTTTGCGCAAGCCATCACTGCTTCCCTAAATACATCCCATTCCTCCCCCACTCCCCTTACCTCCTTTGTTCTCACCTTTTTCCATTCTGTACTCAGTCTCTCCTGGTACTTCCTCACACAAGTCTCCTTCCCAAGCTCACTTACTCTCACCACTCTCTTCACCCCAACATTCTCTCTTCTTTTCTGAAATATATATTATTATCTTTTATTATTTTGCTTTATCGCTGTCTCCCGCGTTTGCGAGTTAGCGCAAGGAAACAGACGAAAGAATGGCCCAACCTACCCACATACACATGTATATACATACACGTCCACACACGCACATATACATACCTATACATCTCAACGTATACATATATATATATATATATATATATATATATATATATATATATATATATATATATATATATATATATATATCCATACAACCATACAACAATGTTGTATGGTTGCGAGGCGTGGGCTATGGATAGAGTTGTGCGCAGGAGGATGGATGTGCTGGAAATGAGATGTTTGAGGACAATGTGTGGTGTGAGGTGGTTTGATCGAGTTAGTAACGTAAGGGTGAGAGAGATGTGTGGAAATAGAAAGAGCGTGGTTGAGAGAGCAGAAGAGGGTGTTTTGAAATGGTTCGGGCACATGAAGAGAATGAGTGAGGAAAGATTGACCAAGAGGATATATGTGTCGGAGGTGGAGGGAACGAGGAGAAGAGGGAGACCAAATTGGAGGTGGAAAGATGGAGTGAAAAAGAACATGCAGGAGGGTGAAAGGAGGGCAAGGAATAGAGTGAATTGGAGCGATGTGGTATACCGGGGTTGACGTGCTGTTAGTGGATTGAATCAAGGCATGTGAAGCGTCTGGGGTAAACCATGGAAAGCTGTGTAGGTATGTATATTTGCGTGTGTGGACATATGTATATACAGGTGTATGGGGGTGGGTTGGGCCATTTCTTTCGTCTGTTTCCTTACACTACCTCGCAAATGCGGGAGACAGCGACAAAGCAAAAAAAAAAAAAAAAAAAAAAAATCCACAACAGACTTCATACTTGCCCCTCTTTCCAAAACTCTTGCATTCACCTCCCTAACAACCCATCCACAAACAAATTAAACAATCGTAGAGACATCACACACCCCTGCCGCAAACCTACATTCACTGAGAACCAATCACCTTGGGAAGTGAGTCAGTTGTCAGTTGTTGTTCGCTGATGATACAGCGCTGGTGGCTGATTCATGTGAGAAACTGCAGAAGCTGGTGACTGAGTTTGGTAAAGTGTGTGAAAGGAGAAAGTTAAGAGTAAATGTGAATAAGAGCAAGGTTATTAGGTACAGTAGGGTTGAGGGTCAAGTCAATTGGGAGGTAAGTTTGAATGGAGAAAAACTGGAGGAAGTAAAGTGTTTTAGATATCTGGGAGTGGATCTGGCAGCAGATGGAACCATGAAAGCGGAAGTGGATCATAGGGTGGGGGAGGGGGCGAAAATCCTGGGAGCCTTGAAGAATGTGTGGAAGTCGAGAACATTGTCTCTGAAAGCAAAAATGGGTATGTTTGAAGGAATAGTGGTTCCAACAATGTTGTATGGTTGCGAGGCGTGGGCTATGGATAGAGTTGTGCGCAGGAGGATGGATGTGCTGGAAATGAGATGTTTGAGGACAATGTGTGGTGTGAGGTGGTTTGATCGAGTAAGTAACGTAAGGGTAAGAGAGATGTGTGGAAATAAAAGGAGCGTGGTTGAGAGAGCAGAAGAGGGTGTTTTGAAATGGTTTGGGCACATGGAGAGAATGAGTGAGGAAAGATTGACCAAGAGGATATTTGTGTCAGAGGTGGAGGGAACGAGGAGAAGTGGGAGACCAAATTGGAGGTGGAAAGATGGAGTGAAAAAGATTTTGTGTGATCGGGGCCTGAACATGCAGGAGGGTGAAAGGCGGGCAAGGAATAGAGTGCATTGGATCAATATGGTATACCGGGGTTGACGTGCTGTCAGTGGATTGAATCAGGGCATGTGAAGCGACTTGGGTAAACCATGGAAAGCTGTGTAGGTATGTATATTTGCGTGTGTGGACGTATGTATATACATGTGTATGGGGGTGGGTTGGGCCATTTCTTTCGTCTGTTTCCTTGCACTACCTCACAAACGCGGGAAATCATCCCAGAGAAAGACTAGCCACTAGCTACTTTACATGGCCTAAAGTTACACTTACTCCACTACCGATAAATTTCGTCATGGTCCCCATGTATCATTTTCCCCTCTGAATGTCATCCTCTCTGCCAATTCTCTACTCTGCCTTTCCTGCCACCCCGCAGCATAAATCACATTTTTCCAATTCATTCCATTCCATGCACATCTTTCTCCATTCTGCAAGTTCAGGCCACGATCACCCCAAATTTTTTTTGCTCTATCCTTCCACCTCCAATCTGATCTACCCCTTCTCCAATTAACCATTGCCTCTAGTAATATCTGAACAGTACAAAATTGGGAAAATATAAATGCCATGAGGCCCAACCTCTTTCAATATCACTGTACTTTCAATTATTCAGAAAATTAGGAAATGATCCACAATTTTTTTCATAAAAACTATAGCTTTGTCTAAAATGTAATAAATAAAAAAAAAATTATCCATCAAAGAGCTTTGTATACACAAGGGGATTAGTAACAATGAGTTACAAGAGCAGTGGGTAGCTCCCTTTTTCAACGTAAGTTCAACAGATGTACAGGAAGCAGTAATAATTCTAGTTCAATATGTAAAAGCTTACCCCATTTGCCCCCTCTGATGGTGCCATAAATGCCGTGTGGTTCAATTTCAACATTAGTTCCTTGTCTGAAAACCACACTTGAACCAGGAAGGCCACAACCCTTCACTGTTTTGAAATTCACAATAAAACTTAGATTATTATATATTACATGCAAAACTTATAAAACTCAAACATTCAAAATCTGAAGGTCTCCAAAACTCTAATAGAAAAATAAACCCTGTATTTCTCACCTTTTTTTTTCTGGGTCAGCTTGGGTCATGCACATCCCTCTGATTCAATACGTTCAACTTAGATAAAATGATAGGAGTATTTTTCATATAGTTCTTGTACATAATTCTCTTCAGTAAGTTGTTACTTAATGCATGAATGGATAATCATAATCACAAAATTAATGAAGAAAAATAGGTGCAATAGATGGAGGTCTTACATCCACCTAAAGTTAATGATCATGTTCGGTCAAAGTGTTCAAGCTGTATTTGATGAAATGATCCATTATATTGTATTTTTCATATAATTTTGTTACAAAAATTGTCTTCAGAAGGTTCTTATGAAGGAATTAATAATAATCTACATGTTTAGAACGATGTACGAGAAAATAGCTAAAGCATGTCAAGTGTGACAAAACCTCAAAAATGCAGCTGAAATATACCAGGATAACACAGTCTATGTGATCAAAACTGATAAAACTGTATTCAGAGATTTTTTTTTTCATACTATTCGCCATTTCCCGCGATAGCGAGGTAGCCTTAAGAACAGAGGACTGGGCCTTTGAGGGAATATCCTCACCTGGCCCCCTTCTCTGTTCCTTCTTTTGGAAAATTAAGAAAGAAAGAAAAAAAAATGAGAGGGGAGGATTTCCAGCCCCCCCACTCCCTTCCCTTTTAGTCGCCTTCTATGACACGTAGGGAATACATGGGAAGTATTCTTTCTCCCCTATCCCCAGGGATAGGGGAGATAACATTTTTTTAGATATGACATTAGAAAAGATTTGCAGCATATGAAAGATACAATTATTTTGTCCTATTGCTCAAAGTTGGTATCCCAAACAAAAATATATCTTTAATACCAAAACAGTAAAGAAGTTAAACTACACTTCCTTTTGTTTTGAGAGAAAATCATATAAGAATATCAAGAAATAAGTGATACCTCAACCTATCCATGGAGAATTAAAAGCTGATATCTTACAAATACACATCCATCTTTAGATATTTTCTCTTTTTTTTATCGGAAAATGGATGAGGAATGGGAGAAATCTAAAGAAGCAGCGCTGGCATGTGGAAGGTGGGAACGGGTAGTGAGTGGTGGGATGAAGATATAAAGTTACTAAGGAAAGAGAAAAGAGGTGTATGGGCAGTGCTTACAGGGAAGTAGTGCTAATGATTGGGAGACACACTAGAGAAAGGTGCAAGAGATGAAAAAGAGGGCAAATGAGGTAGTGGTCAGTAAGTATCAGTAAACTTTAAGGAGAATAAGACGATGATTTGGAAGGAGGTTAATAGTGTGAGTAAAGAGAACACATGGAAAATCAGTGATGGCAGCAAATAGGGAAGTGATAAGAGGCAGGTTAAGAGGAGATTTATTGAGTACTCTGAAGGACTGCTGAATGTGTTTGATGAGATGGTAGATGTAGGGTGTTCGGGTCAAGTAGGTTCGCAAAGTGAGAGAGTCATGGTTAGGTGAACAGAAAAAAGGGGTGTAAGCCTTGTGAAAAGATGAAATTCTGATGCACTCAGAAAAATTAAAGTTACAAAGAATGAGATGTGAGTTCAGTGTTGTCAAATATCATGTGTGACATGGAGAGACTGTATGTTTGAGGACAGAATGATAGTAGTCCATGTGTGGGTGAGGCAGAAAAATTAGACAATTACCTGGGTCAGAAGAGTGCAACTTGACAACAAATGAAATCCTAGCACACCACGCAGTTGTCACTAACCCTTCTCAGATCCTGGCAGGTAGTACTGGTCATATACCTCTCTGTTCAGTGGCTGTCTACCAACTGCTATCTTCCTACCATGTGTGTCTATGGAGATCATTTCTCGGCTCAAGAAGCCCAGTGATGTAATGAGCATTAGCCACAAATCAAAAATTACAACAAAAATCTGAATTTGGAGCAATAAGCTTACCACTTATGTTGACAAGAGGTGGGAGATTCAAAATAGTTTGAAAAATCTATATAGTGGTATCCGAAAACTTACATGTGACGGCAATTGAAGAAAACATACAGAGCTGCAAGAGCCCCTAACACCAATATGATTAACACTATTGGTATTATCACTGTGGCTGGTGACTAGGGCTCTCGTGAAATGTTGCTACGTGCTACATAAGTTTCACAAAGCTTCCCTGAGTAGCCTTCATGACACTCACAACGCAGGACATTAGAATTATTCAGGGTGCAGATACCTCCATTCAGACAATCACAACCAAGGGGTTTGGGTTTTACGGTCTCAATTGCTGAAAATGAGGGGCATACTGATTTATCAAAAGCAAAATCATTACTGGAAATCAAAAACATCAGTGGTATCATTAAATCTCCATTCATCAAAAATTTTTAAAAACTTTGACTAAAATCTTTCAATTTTGCAGTTTTCCAGCATCAAAAAAGATTAAACTGTCTCTCTTTAGCATATATCAAATTCAACTAATCAAATACAATTCATAGCACAAAATATTCAACAAAATTTAAAAAAAAGGAAAACTATATAAATCTCAGATATGATGAACTTTCTAAACAGACATCAAAATATAAGCAAATAGCAGGCTTTTTAAAGTAAAAAAAAAAAAAAACTTACGAGCATTACAAATGGGGTATGTATTCTTGACACCCTTGTTGTCAGGACATGCACACTTGTGACCCCCCGGAATGATGAGACACAGGTGACTGCACGGAGAATCCCTCTGACATACGCTGACCATACTTGTATTATATCTTTTGTTTGCAAAAACTGAAAGAAATGCATAAATGTATTACTATGATTTTGCTATAATCTTGATGAAGAGAGATGAGCAGAAACAATGTGCAAGGAGTAAATTTCTCATTGGCATCCCTACTGAAATTACAGGTGAAAGAAACAAACTTCTGACTAAAAAAGAGACTTTTCAGAGCTTTGTTAACATAACGAAGTTAGGGTGTTAATGATCTGAACCTATAACCAGACTTCACCAGCCAAAGTCTGACATGATAAACTGACTAGGTTTTAATATACTGACCTAACAATGTATAGATGCAAAGCATGGGCTATAGAAGAGAATGAGAGGAGGGAGGATGAGTTGGATATAAAATGTTTGAGGTGGTTTGATCAAATAAGTAATAAAAGGGTAAATGAGAGGTGTGGTAATAAGAATAGTGTGTTTGAGAGAGCAGAAGAGGATGTGCTGAAATAGTTGGGAATATGGATCGAATGAATGAAAAGAGGTTGAGAAAGAGGACACATGTGTCGGAGGTGGAGGGGACAAGGAGAAGGAAGGATGGAGTGAAAAAGATATTGACATGCAGAAGGAAGAAAAGTGTGCACATGATAGGGTGAATTGAAGCAATGTGATATACAGGGGCAACATGCTATCAATAGACTGAGCCAGGACACATAAAGCAGCCAGGGGAAACCAAGGAAAGGTCTGAGGGGAATGGGCATGGAGTTGAGGCTGTGGTTTTGGTGTATAACTCGACAGATGGCAAACGCATGTAAGCGAATGAGGACCTTTGTTTATTCCTGGGCTACAATGCTATCCTGAAAAATGGTTAGCAAGTTAGAAATAATAATGAAAACCCACTTTTCTCATTAACATGAATTGCAAATACATTAGTAATTGGTGAACAAATTAAAAACTGTTGGAATTATGGTAATACACACACAGATAGTGTTTTCTGTTTATTTTGCTCACAATGCCCTATGACCATTATACCTAATTTTCCATTTCAAATTACAGTACTAAAACTCTAAAACTGTTATACAACTACTACACAAAAGTTTTATAACATAATGCACCACTATATTTCAATATCACTGTACACCACACTTTTGCATTAAGATAAACAAACATCCTTCCAGTCATAGCCATACATTAAAATCTTCAACTTTATAAATTTCCTAAATAGCATTCATCTGACCATGCATCCTTTTATCGTTATACTTGAGTGCTGTTTCCTGTCAGTAAGGTCGTGCCAGGAAACAGACAAAGAAAGAATGAATGTTCCCTCATCTTTGTCAATCTTTCCTCACTCATTCTCTCCATGTGATCAAAACATTTCAAAACACCCTCTTCTGCTCTTTCAACCACACTCTTTTTATTACCACATCTCTCTCTTACCCATGCATCCTATTTGATGTAAATAAACAATACCAGTGTTGGACAACCTATGTATTCTTTTACTCTTTAAGTAAAACTGGATTTATTTATGAGATATTAGAATGGATGAAGTCCTTTTGATGTGAATAACATGATCTTTTTACTTGTGACAATAATCTTTTATGTATATAAGTAACAGAACAGCATGTGTGAAAAAAACGAGTCCTGAAATATTTCCCAGGAATGTATTCCCACCATCTAATAATGTGAAATCTAAGGTGTAGTTGGCTTCATTTAAAGCAGTTTTCCATAAAGTAATACTTTTCAGGAATGCACCTAATATGTTAACCATGAAGTCCTATATATCTTAGTGTCAGGTGATGACTAGCTTCCCTGTTATCTTCTGAATACAGTACATTTACTGTTCTTTCCTATTATCCAAGTCAGTTTTTATTCTCTTATACACATACAATTCACTTAACCACCACCATAACATTTGTAACAGCATGTCCTGCTAATAAATCCTGTTTCATGAGAGCCTTATTTCAAAGTATAATCATTAGACTGGACTGTATATCAGTGATTTGAGAAGCTTTCTGTACCTGCTCCCCTCCATGGAAAAAGAAAAGGAGTTAATGATAGTTCTAGAGATATATGGACATATTCAATAAAGAATATCTCACCTTTTATGCTTGTTGGTTTAGCAAATTCTCCTGGAATCTTCACTGGAACACCCCGTCCAAACTTATCCATGCTGTAAATTTCTCCAGAGTCCTGTGTAACCCAGTACATGCTGGACTCAAAAACATCTAGAGCAAGAGGATGTTTTAAACGGTCTCCTGAAGCAACAAGAGTTCTTTTAGAGCCATCCTCATGCATCATCTCAATTGTGTTGAATTTGGCATCCACCCAGTATAGAGTGTGTTCCATAGCAAAATCAATTGTAAGTCCTGTGGGTTGGCTAATTGCATCTGAGACAAGGATTCTTCTTTTACTGCCATCCATCCAAGAAGTTTCAATTTTTGGAATAGAGCCAATGTCTGTCCAGAACATGTAACCATGATCAGGGTCAATAACTAAAGATTTTGGGTCTTCCAGGCCAGTTGCAATGATTGAGTGCCGATAACGTCCATCAAGTGTTGAAACCAATATAGATCCACAAGGTTTGTTACCTGTGCGGTCTGTTTCACTCCAGTATAGATTCATTGCTGCCCAGTCAACAGCAAGACCGGTGGGTTTGGCTCGACTCATGATATCTAAATTCGGGCCATAACCCATGGTCACATTTGCTCTTTCAGGGGATCCTGGAAGATATGATCTTTTGATGGTTTTTCCATAGGAATCTGTCCAATATACAATACCAGACTTTGGCTCATAGTCCAATGACTCAATGCTGTCCCCTTTGATAACATTCATGGCTCTATTGGAAGTTAAATTGAAGGCTCAAATTTCTGGGCTATCTGAGTAAACAAGAGTGATAGATCCCTCTTTCAGTCGACATATGCCATTTAACTCAGGCTCAAAGCCCTCACGGCATGAACAAGCATGAGTTCCATTCAAATTTGTACATAACTGTGAGCAATTATGAATAAATTCAGTACATTCATCAATATCTACACATAATTTGGGGTTGTTTGGTGAAATTCTGAAACCTCATAAACAGTGACAAACATAACCACCATCTTTCAAATCTGAACAGGATTGTTCACAGCCACCCACTGTGCAATTTGAAGAAGTATCTGAAAAGTTAAAGAAACAATGATAAGAAAATTCTTCCCTGATATAAATTACAACCTTGTATCACATTAAAATTATCAGGTAATTTCATGGATCATTATAAATACATAATACTGAGTTTGACAAAGTGTGTGAAAGAAGAAAGTTGAGTAAATGTGAATAAGAGCAAGGTTATTAGGTACAGTAGGGTTGAGGGTCAAGTCAATTGGGAGGTAAGTTTGAATGGAGAAAAACTGGAGGAAGTAAAGTGCTTTAGATATCTGGGAGTGGATCTGGCAGCGGATGGTACCATGGAAGCGGAAGTGAATCATAGGGTGGGGGAGGGAGCGAAAATCCTGGGAGCCTTGAAGAATGTGTGGAAGTCGAGAACATTATCTCGGAAAGCAAAAATGGGTATGTTTGAAGGAATAGTGGTTCCAACAATGGTGTATGGTTGCGAGGCGTGGGCTATGGATAGAGTTGTGCGCAGGAGGGTGGATGTGCTGGAAATGAGATGTTTGAGGACAATGTGTGGTGTGAGGTGGTTTGATCGAGTAAGTAATGCAAGGGTAAGAGAGATGTGTGGAAATAAAAAAAGGGTGGTTGAGAGAGCAGAAGAGGATGTTTTGAAATGGTTTGGGCACATGGAGAGAATAAGTGAGGAAAGATTGACCAAGAGGATATATGTGTCGAAGGTGGAGGGAACGAGGAGAAGTGGGAGACCAAATTGGAGGTGGAAAGATGGAGTGAAAAAGATTTTGAGTGATCGGGGCCTGAACATGCAGGAGGGTGAAAGGCGGGCAAGGATTAGAGTGAATTGGATCGATGTGGTATACCGGGGTTGACGTGCTGTCAGTGGATTAAATCAGGGCATGTGAAGCGTCTGGGGTAAACCATGGAAAGTAGTGTGGGGCCTGGATGTGGAAAGGGAGCTGTGGTTTCGGGCATTATTGCATAACAGCTAGAGACTGAGTGTGAACGAATGGGGCCTTTGTTGTTTTTTCCTAGCGCTACCTCGCACATATGAGGGGGGAGGGGGATGGTATTCCATGTGTGGTGAGGTGGCGATGGGAATGAATAAGGGCAGACAGTGTGAATTGTGTGCATGGGTATATGTGTGTGTCTGTGTGTGTATATATATGTGTACATTGAGACGTATAGGTGTGTGTATTTGCGTGTGTGGACGTATGTATATACATGTGTATGGGAGTGGGTTGGGCCGTTTCTTTCGTCTGTTTCCTTGCGCTACCTCGCAAACGCAGGAGACAGCGACAAAGCAAAATAAAAAAAAAATAATACTGTATAAAAATGTAATCAACTGCACTTACGGCAGCCAAGCTCATCTGCTAAGTCCCCACAGTCATCCGCATGATCACACACTTTATCCAAGTCAATACACTTTTGATTCGCACAATGGTACTCATTAAATATACATGACTGTGGTTGATGGGAGCAAAGGGTCATGTTGTTCTCATCTGATCCATCAGCACAATTGTCTGCTCCACCACATTTTTGATACAAAGGGATGCATTTATGGTTATTGCACTGGAATCGACAGAGTATCACAGGTGTAGTTACCTGGAAAGGAAAAGACCACAATAACAGGAACAATTTCTTTGAACTTGAGAAAAACTATGTTTTATGTTAGCTGAGACAGTACAGGCAACTGAGGTCCTTATCTAAAAATACAGAGCAACATTGAAAAATACTATAACCCTACTATGAACTCTATGACCGAATCCATAATCTTGATATTGAAGGTATGGTCTTGGAGGATGGGTCATGATGCACTGTTTCTGGGTAATTAATATGCTTGTCATATATCGTCAAAATTTCTCCATCAATTCAAAAGTTGTGGAGTTGCAAAAAAATACCATAACTCTAGCCATGACCTCAACCTTGAAATTAGGACCCACAGGGAAACCATGATACACCACTGAATGGTAAGTAATGTGTGTACACAACAATCCCAATCCTCTTAAGATATGGAGCAGAAAAAGAGGGACTGACAGATGGACACACAGAGAAAAGTGATTGCTATTGGGGTGCCTTTTCTGCAACCATGGTCCTAATAATGAGACAGAGAAAAAACTCAGAAATTCAGACACATCAGCAAGCTTTAATGTCTACTTTGTCAATGACAAATAGTTACTGACATCATCCTCATTGCAGCAACCCAAGTATATCAAAATGGGTGCAAAATATGGTCTCATGACAAATGTTTGCTAACAGCTTCTCAATACTAGTGCACTTCTATTCTTTTTTTTGCAAAATGTTATCTTACTGTGAAACTTTTTCAAGTTGACCTCCCTCTACAACTGTAAAATAGATTTTTGAAGTAAAACTCTAAAACAGGTGAGTAATCTAGAGATCAAAAACTAAGAATACAGAAGTTTCAAGAACTTCTAACCATGCATCTATACTTGTGAATCTAACAGACAAGTGTAAACTGTACTTACTGCAAAGGCTTTCACGCTCATCAGAATTATCATAGCAATCATTACTTCCATCACAAAGTCTCGCATCTCCACACACAGGTGGTTATCACATTGGAACTTCTCATCTGGACAATATCGGTCTCCTGGGTAGCGAGAGGGACAATCCACTTCATCACTAAGGTCATGAGAAATCCTTTCACCGTCACACCGGGAATGGTCTTGGATACAATGCCCAGATGAACATTGATACAGGCCACTCTGAAATAAATCAAACATTACAAAATAGTTCTAAAGTTTACTCATTTCTAATAATTGATTGTCGATTCCTGCAATTGCTAAGAAGTGTCAGGAAAAGACTAAGAAGAGGCTTCATTTGCTCAAACCCATTCTCTATCTGCCATGTAGAATGAACTGAAAAAACAATCCTCTTACTACAATGAAGTCCCACAGATCTATCTGTGGTTTACCCCAGCTGCTTCATATACCTTAGTTCAATCTACTGACAGCACATCACACACACACACACCACTGTGTCCTTTACTTCTCTAATTCACTCTAGCCCCTGCACACATTTCACTCTTCGGCATGTTCAAGCTCAAGGCACGAAAATCTTTTACACTCCATCCTACCATCTCCAATTCGGTTGGCCTCTTCTCCTTGTCCTCTTCACTTCTGACACATCACCATCAATCACACCAGCACTGTGATGATGCACATCAACCTGGACAAAGACACTATCCAGTCCCCCGACATTGCACTAGGCCCTGACATCCTCCATGCATTTCTTGGTGTCACAATAGATGATGGTTTAAACTAAAAGAGTCATTGCCATTGTCAAATCTTCCTCATACCATCTGTACCTTCTCTGTCAGCTGAAATAAGTAAGTGCTCTATCAAATGAACACAGGAATGTCTATCACCAACTTTATTCTACTTAAGGACACCTACACTTCCCCAGCCTGGTCATCCCCACGAACAGTTACAGAGAGGGACTGACTAGAGAGAGAGCAGCAAAGGGCATGCAGAATCATCCTGGGCCTTTCTTAAATCACCTACCACAAAGCCCTTATCCCAGTGAACCTGTCCACCACCTCCAATTAACACCAGCAGCTCATATGACAGTTATTGCCATCTTGGCTACCTAAATGCACCTCATCTATATGCTTACCCAAAGTGTGGAAATATCCAGTTCATCCTAATCTTAAGAGCTTGTATGCGTAGTTAACTAGTAATATCTCAACTGTACAGTTTTAGCCATATGGTTGCCTACATCCAATTAAACATTAACAATTTCATTCACTTATCCATATATCCTCTTTGTCAACCCATTCTTACTCATTCTCTTCACCTGTCCAAATTATTTCAACACATCCTCTTAATTATTTCCCAACTCATGCATTCCTTCAATCTTTATGAGGCTCCTGTAGCACTTAGTGATGTTGCGTGTTTGAGTGTGTGTGTGTGCGTCCATGTGCAGAGACTGCAGGGACATTAAGTTCTAAGTCCTTAATGTCTTCATTATGGTAGTTGCACTGTGGCCATTAAGGTTCTTAGGCTATGTTGAAACTGTGTGTTTAGTGTTGTAGGGATGGTTTGTTATCCGGAGCACAGACAAGAAAGTGTGACTCATGTTTGTCTGGGGAGTGTGGCAAAGTGATGGGTGTGTGTCTGGTGGACTGGAGTTTGATAAAATGTAGGGAGTGCAGTTTTTTTAGTGCTTATCAGGTCATATCAATGTGTTTGTGTTTCATCAATGTTATATTTGTTGGGGTGAAGAGATCCATTAGTAGAGTTTTACTGAAGTGTATGGCAGTGGCAAGCTTTTTAATTCTACTTAGGGGTTGGTGGCTATTTATGAAGTAGTTTCAGCAAGAGGGGTCTAGTGCTGTTATTATTACAATAAGGTGCAATTTCCCATGGTATCAATTGAAATTCCCTATAGTTTCAGATCACCTTTCAGGGATAATGGACTGTAGAATCTCATCACTTCTAAATAAATCATAAAGGATGACTGTGTGTGTGATGTATCATTTTTATTATGTATGCCCAGGGCTCCATTTATGGAGTTCTTGCAGCTTCTGGGCTGCACTGCATTCAGTACCCAGGAAAAGAGACTCCTCTTAAGTGACACATTCCTTAATGAGACTGTACTTTTTTTTTCACGTACAACAAGACAATCTTGCTGAAGGTGACTTTCTACACTTGACGTGACCTCATGCAGGCAGAATTAAGTAACACCTGTGAAGCAAGTATGTTGAAATGAAAAAAAAAAATGTTTCCAACTTTGCAACAAATCCAACCTTCTTGAATTTTTTTTTTTTATTTAATGAAGTAAATCTCATGAAAAGAGTTTAGTATGATACTACATCATTCTTTGAATGGCTTCTGATGGCAAAGACCTTGAGTATCAACAAGAAATTATCCTGTCCTCAAAAGAGGCATTTGGCACCTGACAGGCCCTTGACATGACATTTTATCTGTGGCTGGTGGACCCACATATTTCATGAAAATAAAAGGTGACTACACATCAGAAGAATGGTCTATCCATCTTGATTAAAGTATATTCATCAACAATGTTAAGCCACACACTGACTGTCATACATCAAACACAACACTGCTGCACTAGTGTACACAATACTGGGACAGCTTCCATACAAGGTCAAGATATGCATTAATGCATATCATCCAACAATGATTAAAGGCATAACTAATTGTATCAAGCAATTAATGGTAATTTTTCCTGAAGGCTCCAGTCATGAACAAAAGTCCACATCAAGGCTGGGCCTTAATTGAAATATAGAGAGAATCATGAAGGGGAAAAAGAAAAGACAAGGCAAAGTATTTACGAATCTTGAAGGAGTGAAAACCTGTCTTTTAAAATTACCAAGTCATAGTTACTGAGAAAGACATGAAAAGGTAGAGAATTCTCAAGCTTTGTTGTGTAAGGAAAGAAGCAGTTATCAAAACAGCCCACCCTTGAGTTTCTAACGGTCACACAGTAATCATGCGAAGCAGTAGCTTGCCAACTATTGTATGGTCTAGCTAGTGGTGGGGCACACAAGCAATCAGCTCTTGGAAGCAAAAACCAAAAAAAATTGATCCTGTAAACTGTCGTGTTTACCCCAACTGTACAGTATTACATCTGTAACTACTTTACAGTAATCACTCTCACCCTGCATGTATGATCACTACATTTCTCTTCATCAGATTTGTCTCCGCAGTCATTGTCGTGGTCACAGCGCCATCGGCTTGGGATGCATTTGTTACTGTTGCAGCGGAACTCACTTTCTGAACACTCACGATATTGGTTGCGGCACATATCCTCATTCTCATCAGAGTTATCACCACAATCATTCTCAAAGTCACAAAGCCAGCGTCTGAAAATAGGATAGGAAAATAGGAAGTAATGGAAGTAAGGGGAGTGGGGGAGGAATGGGATGTATTTAGGGAATCAGTGATGGATTGCACAAAAGATGCTTGTGGCATGAGAAGAGTGGGAGGTGGGTTGATTAGAAAGGGTAGTGAGTGGTGGGATGAAGAAGTAAGAGTATTAGTGAAAGAGAAGAGAGAGGCATTTGGATGATTTTTGCAGGGAAAAAATGAAATTGAGTGGGAGACATATAAAAGAAAGAGACAGGAGGTCAAGAGAAAGGTGCAAGAGGTGAAAAAAAGGGCAAATGAGAGTTGGGGCGAGAGAGTATCATTAAATTTTAGGGAGAATAAAAAGATGTTCTGGAACGAGGTAAATAAAGAGCGTAAGACAAGGGAGCAAATGGGAACTTCAGTGAAGGGCACAAATGGGGAGGTGATAACAAGTAGTGGTGATGTGAGAAGGAGATGGAGTGAGTATTTTGAAGGTTTGTTGAATGTGTTTGATGATAGAGTGGCAGATATAGGGTGTTTTGGTCGAGGTGGTGTGCACAATGCGAGGGTTAGGGAAAATGAGTTGGTAAACAGAGAAGAGGTAGTAAAAGCTTTGCGGAAGATGAAAGCCGGCAAGGCAGCAGGTTTGGATGGTATTGCAGTGGAATTTATTAAAAAAGGGGGTGACTGTATTGTTGACTGGTTGGTAAGGTTATTTAATGTATGTATGACTCATGGTGAGGTGCCTGAGGATTGGCAGAATGCATGCATAGTGCCACTGTACAGAGGCAAAGGGGATAAGAGTGAGTGCTCAAATTACAGAGGTATAAGTTTGTTGAGTATTCCTGGTAAATTATATGGGAGGGTATTGATTGAGAGGGTGAAGGCATGTACAGAGCATCAGATTGGGGAAGAGCAGTGTGGTTTCAGAAGTGGTAGAGGATGTGTGGATCAGGTGTTTGCTTTGAAGAATGTATGTGAGAAATACTTAGAAAAGCAAATGGATTTGTATGTAGCATTTATGGATCTGGAGAAGGCATATGATAGAGTTGATAGAGATGCTCTGTGGAAGGTATTAAGAATATATGGTGTGGGAGGAAAGTTGTTAGAAGCAGTGAAAAGTTTTTATCGAGGATGTAAGGCATGTGTACGTGTAGGAAGAGAGGAAAGTGATTGGTTCTCAGTGAATGTAGGTTTGCGGCAGGGGTGTGTGATGTCTCCATGGTTGTTTAATTTGTTTATGGATGGGGTTGTTAGGGAGGTGAATGCAAGAGTTTTGGAAAGAGGGGCAAGGATGAAGTCTGTTGGGGATGAGAGAGCTTGGGAAGTGAGTCAGTTGTTGTTCGCTGATGATACAGCGCTGGTGGCTGATTCATGTGAGAAACTGCAGAAGCTGGTGACTGAGTTTGGTAAAGTGTGTGAAAGAAGAAAGTTAAGAGTAAATGTGAATAAGAGCAAGGTTATTAGGTACAGTAGGGTTGAGGGTCAAATCAATTGGGAGGTGAGTTTGAATGGAGAAAAACTGGAGGAAGTGAAGTGTTTTAGATATCTGGGAGTGGATCTGGCAGCGGATGGAACCATGGAAGCGGAAGTGGATCATAGGGTGGGGGAGGGGGCGAAAATTCTGGGAGCCTTGAAGAATGTGTGGAAGTCGAGAACATTATCTCGGAAAGCAAAAATGGGTATGTTTGAAGGAATAGTGGTTCCAACAATGTTGTATGGTTGCGAGGCGTGGACTATGGATAGAGTTGTGCGCAAGAGGATGGATGTGCTGGAAATGAGATGTTTGAGGACAATGTCTGGTGTGAGGTGGTTTGATCGAGTAAGTAACATAAAGGTAAGAGAGATGTGTGGAAATAAAAAGAGCGTGGTTGAGAGAGCAGAAGAGGGTGTTTTGAAGTGGTTTGGTCACATGGAGAGAATGAGTGAGGAAAGATTGACCAAGAGGATATATGTGTCGGAGGTGGAGGGAACGAGGAGAAGAGAGAGACCAAATTGGAGGTGGAAAGATGGAGTGAAAAAGATTTTGTGTGATCGGGGCCTGAACATGCAGGAGGGTGAAAGGAGGGCAAAGAATAGAGTGAATTGGAGCGATGTGGTATACCGGGGTTGACGTGCTGTCAGTGGATTGAATCAAGGCATGTGTATGGGGGTGGGTTGGGCCATTTCTTTCATCTGTTTCCTTGCGCTACCTCGCAAACGCGGGAGACAGCGGCAAAAAAAAAAAAAAATTTTGAAAAAAGCATTAATGAATGAGTAACATTTATCTTTCCTTCATTTCATCAACTTGTCCACAAAGAACCAACACACTCAAAATAATTTGGCCTTTACACATTTTTTTCCCCTATATTTGTTAATTTGTTACTCAACTCCTTTGATGTATCCTTCAAAATAATCTACAAATACTTAAAGCAGACAATACCATTCATCTGATTTTTACTTGCTTGCTATTTCCAGCATTAGCTAGGTAGCATTATTTGAACGTAGCAAAAAAGTTTATTTTTTATTCAACTTGTAACTCTGGAAGTAAAAAAAACAAAGCATATCAAACACAGTGTTTCTTTCACAATCCATGACTCACTCCTACATCTCATCTTGAAATGTATCTTACTTTGTTCACACCAGCAGATGCTTGTTACCAACATAATAATGGATTAATGCAAAAGCATATGAATGTAAAATCCACTGTTAATTATGCATGAACCTGCACTTATATGACCTAAGAAATATGCACGCTAATGGAAGTGGATATGCTAAAAGAATGTGTGTGTGTGCAGCCATGTACCTTAGTATAAACACAATCCAATCATCAAGAATACTTTTTTGTTTTTTCAAGGGCATTTATCACAGGGTCAAGCAGTAAGGAATAATCATGTCAACCATTCATCAAATAACGGACTATCTAAAGGAGAAAAAGGCAAAAATGTGGTGAAAGAGAAAATGGCTCAAGTTAGGGAGTATGACTGGGGAAAGCTGATGGGATGAATAGTTTTTCACTGAACTCCTGTCAAGACAAAAGCTGGAAGAGGAGTATCAGCGGAGGGGAGGGAGAGGATGGCTAGAATTTCTTCCCTGCTGTATTATTTTCCAAAAGAAAGAACAGATCAAGTATTCAAGTGAGAATTTTTTCCCTCTAAGGCTCTGTTGATGCTACCTCGCTCACACAGCAAATGGCAAGCATGTATGAAAAAGAATTACATATATTACAAGAAATAAAAAAATAAGTAAAAATTATACCAGGTATACAGATACAATACCAATCTAGGCTCATCAGAAAGATCAGCATCTAAACAAAAGGAATTTCTTGGTCCCTAGGAATTTTGACTGAAAATCTACCTATATTATGGAATAATCATGGAAACATATTTTAAAAGACAAAATACCTGATGACACTTTAAAAGAGTATGTAACTGTGATGAAAGCAGAAAATGCCACTGTTTAAGTAAAAAATCACTTCTGTCAAAAGAATCGGGCAAATACTTACTTGAGGATGCAGCGTCTGTTGTTACACTGGAAATCCCCACTCTCATGGCACTTGGGGCAGTGTTCAAGCTGTTCATCTGTGTTATCACGACAGTCATCTTTACCACCACACAACAACCATTCTGGTATACAACGATAATTTGTACGACCTGGGCACCTGTATAATTGTAATAATCATTAAAACTTCAAGATTTGGAAAAAATGACAAAATAATACTAGATATCTGTTAACAATATACCACAGATTTTCATATACTATGAATATAATACTTTCTATTCTTTCAATATTGCATTCTATAATCTGAATAAAGCAAAATATAAAATAATTTGAGAAGATAGATCATGAAGCAAGTGTTTTGGGAGCAGCTGAGTGAGTGTGTTAGTAGTTTTGATGCACAAGACCGGGTTATAGTGATGAAAGATTTGAATGCAAAGGTGAGTAATGTGGCACATGAGGGAATAATTGGTGTATATGGGGTGTTCAGCATTGTAAATGGAAATGGTGAAGAGCTTGTAGATTTGTATGCTGAAAAAGGACTGGTGATTGGGAATACCTGGTTTAAAAAGAGAGATATACATAAGTATATGTATGTAAGTAGGAGAGATGGCCAGAGAGCGTTATTGGATTACGTGTAAATTGATAGGCGCGTGAAAGAGAGACTTTTGGATGTTAATGTGCTAAGAGGTGCAACTGCAGGGATGTCTGACCATTATCATGTGGAGGTGAAGGTGAAAATTTGTAGAGGTTTTCAGAAAAGAAGAGAGAATGTTGGGGTGAAGAGAGTGGTGAGAGTAAGTGAGCTTGGGAAGGAGACTTGTGTGATGAAGTACCAGGAGATACTGAGTACAGAATGGAAAAAGGTGAGAACAATGGAAGTAAGGGGAGTGGGGGAGGAATGGGATGTATTTAGGAAAGCAGTGGTGGCTTGCGCAAAAGATGATTGTGGCATGAGAAGCGTGGGATATGGGCAGATTAGAAAGGGTAGCGAGTGGTGGGATGAAGAAGTAAGATTATTAGTGAAAGAGAAGAGAGAGGCATTTGGATGATTTTTGCAGGGAAATAATGCAAATGACTGGGAGATGTATAAAAGAAAGAGGCAGGAGAAAGGTGCAAGAGGTGAAAAAGAGGGCAAATGAGAGATGGGGTGAGAAAGTATCATTAAATTTTAGGGAGAATAAAAAGATTTTTGGAAGGAGGTAAATAAAGTGCGTAAGACAAGGGAACAAAAGGTGAATTCGAAGAAAAGTTACAATATTTTTTTTCGAGACTGGTTTTTTCTAGACTGGTGAATTTGAATAAAAGTTACAATAAAATATTTTTTTCGAGACTGGTGAATTTATATTAAAGTTACAATATATTCTTTTTTGAGACTGGTGAATTCGAAAAGTTACAATAAAATCTTTTTTTTTGGATACTGGTGAATTCTAAGTTACAATATTTTTTTTCGAGACTGGTGAATTCGAAGAAAACTTACAAAATTTTTTTTCGAGTGGATTTTTTTCGAGACTGGTGAATTCGAAAAGTTAATAAAATATTTTTTTTCTAGACTGAGGAATTCGAAGAAAATATGTAAAATATTTTTTTCGCCACTGGTGAATTCGAAGAAAAGTTAAAATATTTTGTTTGTTGAATGTGTGTGATGATAGATAGAGTGGCAGATATAGGGTGTTTTGGTCGAGGTGGTGTGCAAAGTGAGAGGGTTAGGGAGAATGATTTGGTAAATAGAGAAGAGGTAGCAAAAGCTTTGCGGAAGATGAAAGCTGGCAAGGCAGTGGATTTGGATGGTATTGCAGTGGAATTTACTAAAAAAGGGGTTGACGGTATTGATGACTGGTTGGTAAGGTTATTCAATGTATGTAATGACTCATGGTGAGGTGCCTGAGGATTAGCGGAATGCTTGCATAGTGCCGTTGTACAAAGGCAAAGGGGATAAAAGTGAGTGCTCAAATTACAGAGGTATAAGTTTGCTGAGTATTCCTGGTAAATTATATAGGAGGGTATTGATTGAGAGGGTGAAGGCATGTACAGAGCATCAGATTGGGGAAGAGCAGTGTGGTTTCAGAAATGGTAGAGGATGTGTGGATCAGGTGTTTGCTTTAAGAAATGTATGTGAGAAATACTTAGAAAAGCAAATGGATTTGTATGTAGCATTTATGGATCTGGAGAAGGCAAACGATAAGAGTTGATAGAGATGCTCTGTGGAAGGTATTAAGAATATATGGTGTGGGAGGCAAGTTGTTCGAAGCAGTGAAATGTTTTCATCGAGGATGTAAGGCATGTGTACATGTAGGAAGAGAGGAAAGTTAAAATAAAATATTTTTTTTCAAGACTGGTAAATTCGAATAAAAGTTACAATATTTATTTTCGAGACTGGTGAATTCGAACAAAAGTTACAATAAAATATTTTTTTACGAGACTGATGAATTCGAAGAAAAGTTACAAAATATTTTTTTTACGAGACTAGCGAATTCGAATAAAAGCTACAATAAAATATTTTTTTTCGAGACTGGTGAATTCGAAGACAAGTTACAATAAAATATTTTTTTCGAGACTGGTGAATTCGAAGTTACAATATTCTTTTTTCGAGACTGGTGAATTCAAAGTTAATAAAATATTTTTTTTGGTGAATTCGAATAAAAGTTACAATAAAATATTTTCTTTTTGAGACCGGTGAATTCAAATAAAAGTTACAATAAAATATTTTTTTTCGAGACTGGTGAATTCGAAGAAAAGTTACAATAATATATTTTTTTTCGAGACTGGTCAATTCGAATAAAAGTTACAATAAAATATTTTTTTCGAGACTGGTGAATTCGAAGAAAAGTTAAAATAAAAAATTTTTTTCGGACTGGTGAATTCGAACACAAGTTACAATAAAATATTTTTTTTCAAGACTGGTGAATTCGTAGTTAATATTTTTTTTTTTCGCAACTGGTGAATTAAAAAAAAAGTTACAATAAAATATTTTTTTTCGAGATTGGTGAACTGGAATAAAAGTTAATATTTTTTTCCAAACTAGTGAATTCGAAGAAAAATTACATTAAAATATTTCATTTTCGAGGCTGGTGAATTCAAATAGAAGTTACAAAAAAATATTTTTTTAGAGTGAGGAATTATAAGAAAATTTACAATATCTTTTTTTTTGAGACTGGTAAATTCGAAGAAAAGTTACAATATTTTTTTTCAAGACTGGTAAATTCGAAATAAAAGTTAAAAAAAATATTCTTTTTCGAGACTTGTGAATTCGAATAAAAGTTACAAGAATCTATTTTTAGAGACTGGTCAATTCGAGTAAAAGTTACAATGAAATACTTTTTGTTCGAGACTGATGAATTCGAAGAAAAGTTACAATGAAATATTTTTTTTTCGAGACTGGTGAATTCGAAAAGCTTCAATAAAATACTTCTATTTCGAGACTGGTGAATTCGAAGAAAAGTTACAATATTTTTTCTCGAGACTGGTGAATTCGAATAAAAGTTACAATAAAACATTTTTTTCGGGACTGGTCAATTTCAAGAAAAGCTATAGTAGTATATTTTTTTTGAGAATAATGAATTCGAATAAAAGTTACAATAAAACATTTTTTTTTGAGACTGGTGAATTCGAAGAAAACTTAAAATATTTTTTTCGAGACTGGTGAATTCGAAGAAAACTTAAAATATTTTTCTTTTCAGTGGATTTTTTCGAGACTGGTGATTTTGAAAAAAGTTACACTAAAATATTTTTTTTCAAGAATGAGGAATTCGAAGAAAATTTACAATAATATCTTTTTTTCGACTGGTAAATTCGAAGAAAAGTTACAATATTTTTTTTCAAGACTGGTGAATTCGAATAAAAGTTACAAAATATTTTTTTCGAGACTGGTGAATTCGAATAAAATTTACAATAAACTATTTGTTTCGAGACTGGTCAATTCGAATAAAAGTTACAATGAAATATTTTTTGTTCGAGAATGATGAATTCGAAGAAAAGTTACAATAAAATATTCTTTTTTCGAGACTGGTGAATTCGAAGAAAAGTTTCAATAAAATACTTTTTTTGAAGACTGGTGAATTCGAATAAAAGTTAAAAATATTTTTTTTTTCAAGACTGGTGAATTCGAATAAAAGTTACAATTAAATATTTTTTTTCGAGACCAGTGAATTAGAAGAAAAGTTACAAAATAATTTTTTGTCACAAAATATTTTTTTCGAGACTGGTGAATTCGAAGAAAAGTTACAATAAAATATTTTTTTTCGAGACTGGTGAATTCGAAGTTACAATTTTTTTTTCGAGACTGGTTTTTTCTAGACTGGTGAATTTGAATAAAAGTTACAATAAAATATTTTTTTCGAGACTGGTGAATTCATATTAAAGTTACAATATATTCTTTTTTGAGACTGATGAATTCGAAAAGTTACAATAAAATCTTTTTTTTTGGATACTGGTGAATTCTAAGTTACAATATTTTTTTTCGAGACTGGTGAATTCGAAGAAAACTTACAAAATTTTTTTCGAGAGTGGATTTTTTCGAGACTGGTGAATTCGAAAAAAGTTAATAAAATATTTTTTTTCTAGACTGAGGAATTCAAAGAACATATATAAAATATTTTTTTCGCGACTGGTGAATTCGAAGAAAAGTTAAAATATCATTTTTCAAGACTGGTGAATTCGAATAAGAGTTACAAAAATATTTTTTTTTTTCAAGACTGGTGAATTCGCATAAAAGTTAAAATTAAATATTTTTTCCAGACCGGTGAATCCGAAAAGTTACAATATTTTTTTTCGAGACTGGTGAATTCAAAGAAAAGTTACAATAATGAACTTTTTTCGAGAATTGGTGAATTCCAATAAAAGTTACGAGAAAATGTATTTTTTCGAGACTGGTGAATTCGACGAAAAGTTACAATAAAATATTTTGTTTTCGAAACTGGTGAATTCGAAGAGAAGTTACATTTTTTTTTGAGACTGGTTTTTTTCGAGACTGGTGACTTCGTAAAAAAGTTACAATAAAATATTTTTTTTCAAGACCGAGGAATTAGAAGAAAATTTACAATATTTTTTTTTGAGACTGGTGAATTTGAAGTTACAATATTTTTTTCAAGACTGGTGATTTCGAATATAAGTTACAATTAAATATTTTTTTTTCAAGACTGGTGAATTCGAAGAAAACTTACAATAACATTTTTTTTTTTCGAGACTGGTGAATTCGAAGAAAAGTTAATATATTTTTTTTTTGAGACTGGTGAATTTGAAGTTACAATAAAATATTTTTTTTTCAAGACTAGTGAATTCGAGGAAAAGTTAGAATGAAATATTTTTTTTTCGAAACCGGTGAATTCGAAGTTACAATATTATTTTTCGAAACTGGTGAATCCGAAGTTGCAATATTTCTTTTTGGAAACTGGTGAATTCTAAGAAAAGTTACAAGAAAATATTATTTTTCGAGACTGGTGAATTGGAATAAAAGTTACAGTAAAATATTTTTTTTTGAGACTGATGAATTCGAAGAAAAGTTACAATAAAATTTTTTTTTTTTGGAGACTGGTGAATTCAAAGTAAAGTTAAAATATTTTTTTTCGAGACTGGTGAATTCGAAGAAAACTTACAATATTTTTTGTCAAGACTGGTGAATTCGAAAAAGTTACAATAAAATATATTTTTTGCGAGACTGGTGAATTTGAATTAAAGTTACAATAAAATATTTTTTTTCGAGACTTGAATTCGAAGTTACAATTAAATATTTTTTTCAAGACTGGTGAATTCGGAGAAAAGTTATAATAAAATATTTTTTTCAAGACTGGTGAATTCGAAGTTGCAATATTTTTTTTCGAGAATGGTGAATTCAAAGAAAAGTTAAAATAAAATATTTTTTTTTGAGAATGGTGAATTCGAATAAACGTCACAATAAAACATTTTTTTGGGGACTGGTGAATTTCAAGAAAAGTTAAGATATATTTTTTTTTGAGAATGGTGAATTCGAATAAAAGTTACAATAAAATAGTTTTTTTTAAGACAGGTGAATTCGAAATCAAAATATTTTTTTTCGAGACTGGTGAATTCGAAGAAAACTTACTGGTGAATTCGAATAAAAGTTACAATATATTTTTTTTCAAGACTGGTGAATTCGAATAAAAGTTACAATAAACTATTTTTTTTCGAGACTGGTGAATTCGAATAAAAGTTACAATGAAATATTCTTTGTTCGAGACTGATGAATTCGAAGAAAAGTTACAATAAAATTTTTTTTTCGAGACTGGTGAATTCGAAGAAAAGTTTCAATAAAATATTTTTTTTTCAAGACTGGTGAATTCGAAGAAAAGTTACAATATTTTTCATCGAAACTGGTGAATTCGAATAAAAGTTACAATAAAACAATTTTTCCGGGACTGGTGAATTTCAAGAAAAGTTACAATAATATATTTTTTTTGAGAATGGTGAATTCGAATAAAAGTTACAATAAAATATTTTTTATGAGACTTGTGAAGTCGAAGTTAAAATATTTTTTTTCGAGACTGGTGAATTAGAAGAAAACTTACAATTTTTTTTTTTGAGACTGGTGAATTCGAAAAAGTTACAATAAAATATTTTTTTCAAGACTGAGGAATTCGAAGAAAATTTACAATATCTTTTTTTTTGAGACTGGTAAATTCAAAGAAAAGTTACAATGTTTTTTATCAAGACTGGTGAATTCGAATAAAAGTTACGATAAAATATTTTTTTTTCGATACTGGTGAATTCAAGTCAAAGTTACAATAAACTATTTTTTTTTCGAGACTGGTCAATTCGAATAAAAGCTACAATGAAATATTTTTTGTTCGAGACTGATGAATTCGAAGAAAAGTTACAATAAAATATTTTTTTTTCGAGACTGGTGAATTCGAAAAGTTTCAATAAAATATTTTTTTTTCGAGACTGGTGAATTCGAAGAAAAGCTACAATATTTTTTCTCTGGACTGGTGAATTTCAAGAAGTCAATTTTTTTTTTTGAGAATGGTGAATTTGAATAAAAGTTACAATAAAATATTTTTTTTTGAGACTGGTGAATTCGAACAAAAGTTAAAATATTTTTTTTCGAGACTGGTGAATTCGAAGAAAACTTACAATATTTTATTTTTGAGACTGTTTTTTTTTTTTCGAGTGGTGAATTCGAAAAAAAGTTACAATAAAATATTTTCAAGAGTGAGGAATTCGAAGAAAATTTACAATAATATCATATTTTTGGAGACTGGTAAATTCGAAGAAAAGTTACAATATTTTTTTCAAGACTGGTGAATTCGAATATAAGTTACAAAAAAATATATTTTTTCGAGACTGGTGGATTCCAATAAAAGTTTTTTTTTTTTTTTTTTTTTTATACTTTGTCGCTGTCTCCCGCATTTGCGAGGTAGCGCAAGGAAACAGACGAAAGAAATGGCCCAACCCCCCCCCCCCATACACATGTACATACACACGTCCACACACGCAAATATACATACCTACACAGCTTTCCATGGTTTACCCCAGATGCTTCACATGCCTTGATTCAATCCACTGACAGCACGTCAACCCCTGTATACCACATCGCTCCAATTCACTCTATTCCTTGCCCTCCTTTCACCCTCCTGCATGTTCAGGCCCCGATCACACAAAATCTTTTTCACTCCATCTTTCCACCTCCAATTTGGTCTCCCTCTTCTCCTCGTTCCCTCCACCTCCGACACGTATATCCTCTTGGTCAATCTTTCCTCACTCATTCTCTCCATGTGCCCAAACCATTTCAAAACACCCTCTTCTGCTCTCTCAACCACGCTCTTTTTATTTCCACACATCTCTCTTACCCTTACGTTACTTACTCGATCAAACCACCTCACACCACACATTGTCCTCAAACATCTCATTTCCAGCACATCCATCCTCCTGCGCACAACTCTATCCATAGCCCACGCCTCGCAACCATACAGCATTGTTGGAACCACTATTCCTTCAAACATACCCATTTTTGCTTTCCGAGATAATGTTCTCGACTTCCACACATTTTTCAAGGCTCCCAAAATTTTCGCCCCCTCCCCCACCCTATGATCCACTTCCGCTTCCATGGTTCCATCCGCTGACAGATCCACTCCCAGATATCTAAAACACTTCACTTCCTCCAGTTTTTCTCCATTCAAACTCACCTCCCAATTGACTTGACCCTCAACCCTACTGTACCTAATAACCTTGCTCTTATTCACATTTACTCTTAACTTTCTTCTTCCACACACTTTACCAAACTCAGTCACCAGCTTCTGCAGTTTCTCACATGAATCAGCCACCAGCGCTGTATCATCAGCGAACAACAACTGACTCACTTCCCAAGCTCTCTCATCCCCAACAGACTTCATACTTGCCCCTCTTTCCAGGACTCTTGCATTTACCTCCCTAACAACCCCATCCATAAACAAATTAAACAACCATGGAGACATCACACACCCCTGCCGCAAACCTACATTCACTGAGAACCAATCACTTTCCTCTCTTCCTACACGTACACATGCCTTACATCCTCGATAAAAACTTTTCACTGCTTCTAACAACTTGCCTCCCACACCATATATTCTTAATACCTTCCACAGAGCATCTCTATCAACTCTATCATATGCCTTCTCCAGATCCATAAATGCTACATACAAATCCATTTGCTTTTCTAAGTATTTCTCACATACATTCTTCAAAGCAAACACCTGATCCACACATCCTCTACCACTTCTGAAACCGCACTGCTCTTCCCCAATCTGATGCTCTGTACATGCCTTCACCCTCTCAATCAATACCCTCCCATATAATTTACCAGGAATACTCAACAAACTTATACCTCTGTAATTTGAGCACTCACTCTTATCCCCTTTGCCTTTGTACAATGGCACTATGCACGCATTCCGCCAATCCTCAGGCACCTCACCATGAGTCATACATACATTAAATAACCTTACCAACCAGTCAACAATACAGTCACCCCCTTTTTTAATAAATTCCACTGCAATACCATCCAATCCTGCTGCCTTGCCGGCTTTCATCTTCCGCAAAGCTTTTACTACCTCTTCTCTGTTTACCAAATCATTTTCCCTAACCCTCTCACTTTGCACACCACCTCGACCAAAACACCCTATATCTGCCACTCTGTCATCAGACACATTCAACAAACCTTCAAAATACTCATTCCATCTCCTTCTCACATCACCACTACTTGTTATCACCTCCCCATTTACGCCCTTCACTGAAGTTCCCATTTGCTCCCTTGTCTTACGCACCCTATTTACCTCCTTCCAGAACATCTTTTTATTCTCCCTAAAATTTACTGATAGTCTCTCACCCCAACTCTCATTTGCCCTTTTTTTCACCTCTTGCACCTTTCTCTTGACCTCCTGTCTCTTTCTTTTATACTTCTCCCACTCAATTGCATTTTTTCCCTGCAAAAATCGTCCAAATGCCTCTCTCTTCTCTTTCACTAATACTCTTACTTCTTCATCCCACCACTCACTACCCTTTCTAAACAGCCCACCTCCCACTCTTCTCATGCCACAAGCATCTTTTGCGCAATCCATCACTGATTCCCTAAATACATCCCATTCCTCCCCCACTCCCCTTACTTCCATTGTTCTCACCTTTTTCCATTCTGTACACAGTCTCTCCTGGTACTTCCCCACACAGGTCTCCTTCCCAAGCTCACTTACTCTCACCACCTTCTTCACCCCAACATTCACTCCTCTTTTCTGAAAACCCATACTAATCTTCACCTTAGCCTCCACAAGATAATGATCAGACATCCCTCCAGTTGCACCTCTCAGCACATTAACATCCAAAAGTCTCTCTTTCGCACGCCTGTCAATTAACACGTAATCCAATAACGCTCTCTGGCCATCTCTCCTACTTACATAAGTATACTTATGTATATCTCGCTTTTTAAACCAGGTATTCCCAATCATCAGTCCTTTTTCAGCACATAAATCTACAAGCTCTTCACCATTTCCATTTACAACACTGAACACCCCATGCATACCAATTATTCCCTCAACTGCCACATTACTCACCTTTGCATTCAAATCACCCATCACTATAACCCGGTCTCGTGCATCAAAACCGCTAACACACTCATTTAGCTGCTCCCAAAACACTTGCCTCTCATGATCTTTCTTCTCATGCCCAGGTGCATATGCACCAATAATCACCCACCTCTCTCCATCAACTTTCAATTTTACCCATATTAATCGAGAATTTACTTTCTTACATTCTATCACATACTCCCACAACTCCTGTTTCAGGAGTATTGCTACTCCTTCCCTTGCTCTTGTCCTCTCACTAACCCCTGACTTCACTCCCCAGACATTTCCAAACCACTCTTCCCCTTTACCCTTGAGCTTCGTTTCACTCAGAGCCAAAACATCCAGGTTCCTTTCCTCAAACATACTACCTATCTCTCCTTTTTTCACATCTTGGTTACATCCACACACATTTAGGCACCCCACTCTGAGCCTTCGAGGAGGATGGTCACTCCCCGCGTGACTCCTTCTTCTGTTTCCCATTTTAGAAAGTTAATACAAGGAGGGGAGGATTTCCGGCCCCCCGCTCCCGTCCCCTCTAGTCGCTTTCTACGACACGCGAGGAATACGTGGGAAGTATTCTTTCACCCCTATCCCCAGGGATAATATACATATATATATACATATACACACACACACACATACACACACACACGCACACACACACACACACACATACATATATATACATATGAAAAATGTAAGAAACAATTTAGAAAACAAACTTTTAGCTTGAAATGAGTGAAAAAAATGAATGTCACATAATGGTTCAACCTCTGGCTATGGAAAAGGAAATGTACAATTTATTCACACAAACGTCAATAGCAGTTCTCATCAATTTCACCACTGTATCAATAAGCTTCAATGTCTAAGCTACATTTTTCTCCAACTTCACTATTTTCTTGTCAAAAACACCATGCATGAAAACTATCACTCCAGTAACACAACTATAAAAGTTACAAGAATCTATCTTTTTTTTGAGACGTGAACTCGAAGAAAAGTTACAATAAAATATTTTTTTTCCTGACCGGTGAATTCGAAAAGTTACAATAAAATATTTTTTTTCGAGACTGGTGAATTCGAAGTTAAAATATTTTTTTTCGAGACTGCTGAATTCGAATAAACAAAAAAATATTTTTTTCGACTGGTGAATTCGAATAAAAGTTACAATAAAACATTCTTTTCGGGATTGGTGAATTTCAGGAAAAGTTAAAATATATTTTTTTTGAGAAAGGTGAATTCGAATAAAAGTTACAATATTTTTTTTTTTTAGACTGGTGAATTCGAAGAAGTTAAAATATTTTTTTTTGAGACTGGTGAATTCGACGAAAACTTACAATATTTTTTTTGAGACTGGTTTTTTTTTGAGACTCGTGAATTCGAAAAAAAGTTACAATAAAATATTTTTTTCAAGACTAAGGAATTCAAAGAAAATTTACAATATCTTTTTTTTCGAGACTGGTAAATTCGAAGAAAAGTTACAAAATCTTTTTTCAAGACTGGTGAATTCGAATAAAAATTCTTTTTTTTTCCATACTATTCGCCATTTCCCGCGTTAGCGAGGTAGCTTTAGGAACAAAGGACTGAGCCTTTGAGGGAAATCCGCACTTGGCCCCATTATCTGTTCCTTCCTTTGGAAAATCAAAAAATGAGAGGGGAGGATTTCCAACCCCCGCTCCCTTCCCTTTTATTCGCCTTTTACAACACGCAGAAAATATGTGGGAAGTATTCTTTCTCACCATCCCCTATATATATATATATATATATATATATATATATATATATATATATACACACATATATGTTTACATATATGTATATATATATATATATATATATATATATATATATATATATATATATATATATATATATATTAATTTAGTTATTCACTTTGCTTTGTCGCTGTCTCCTGCGTTTGCGAGGTAGCGCAAGGAAACAGACGAAAATTACAATAAAATATTTTTTTTTCGAGACGTGAATTCGGATAAAAGTTAAAATAAACTATTTTTTTTCGAGACTGGTCAATGCGAATAAAAATTACAATGAAATATTTTTTGTTCGAGACTGTTGAATTTGAAGTCACCATAAAATATTTTTTTTTCGAGACTGGTGAATTCGAAGAAAAGTTTCAATAAAATATTTTTTTTCGAGACTGGTGAATTCGAAGAAAAGTTACATTTTTTCTCGTGACTGGAGAATTCGAAAAAAAGTTACATTAAAATATTTTTTTTCGAGACTGGTGAATTCGAATAAAAGTTACAAAAATATTCTTTTTTTTTCAAGACTGGTGAATTCACATAAAAGTTAAAATTAAATATTTTTTTCGAGACTGGTGAATTCGAAGTTACAATATATCTTTTTTCGAGAATTGGTGAATTCCAATAAAAGTTAAAATAAAATATTTTTTTTTCGAGAATAAAAGTTACAATTAAATATTTTTTTTCGAGACAGGTGAATTCGAAGAAAAGTTACAATAAAATATTTTTTTTTCGTCAATAAAATATTTTTATTCGAGACTGGTGAATTCGAAGAAAAGTTACAATAAAATATTTTTTTTTCGAGACTGGTGAATTCGAAAAGTTACAATATTTTTATCGAGACTGGTTTTTTCTAGACTGGTGAATTTGAATAAAAGTTACAATAAAATATTTTTTTTGAGACTGGTGAATTTATATTAAAGTTACAATATATTCTTTTTTGAGACTTGTGAATTCAAATAAAAGTTACAATAAAATCTTTTTTTTTGGATACTGGTGAATTCGAAGAAAAGTTACAATATTTTTTTTCGAGACTGGTGAATTCGAAAAAGTTAAGAAAATATTTTTTTTCTAGACTGAGGAATTCGAAGAAAATATATAAAATATTTTTTTTCGCGACTGGTGAATTCGAAGAAAAGTTTCAATATTATTTTTCAAGACTGGTGAATTCGACTAAGAGTTACAAAAATATTCTTTTTTCAAGACTGGTGAATTCGCATAAAAGTTAAAATTGAATATTTTTTCCAGACCGGTGAATCCGAAGAAAAGTTACAATAATTTTTTTCGAGACTGGTGAATTCGAAGGAAAGTTACAATAATGTATTTTTTTCGAGAATCGGTGAATTCCAATAAAAGTTACAAGAAAATGTTTTTTTTTTTTGAGACAGGTGAATTCGAAGAAAAGTTACAATACAATATTTCTTTTCGAAACTGGTGAATTCGAAGAAAAGTTACATTTTTTTTTGAGACTGGTTTTTTTCGAGACTGGTGAATTCGTAAAAAAGTTACAATAAAATATTTCTTTGCAAGACTGAGGAATTCGAAGAAAATTTACAATAAAATATTTTTTTTTGAGACTGGTGAATTTGAAGTTACAATATTTTTTTCAAGACTGGTGATTTCGAATATAAGTTACAATTAAATATTTTTTTCAAAGACTGGTGAATTCGAAGAAAACTTACAATAAAATTTTTTTTTTTCGAGACTGGTGAATTCGAAGAAAAGTTAATATATTTTTTTTGAGACTGGTGAATTCGAAGTTACGATAAAATATTTTTTTTTCAAGACTAGTGAATTCGAGGAAAAGTTAGAATGAAATATTTTTTTTTCGAAACCGGTGAATTTGAAGAAAAGTTACAATATTTTTTTCAAGACTGGTGAATTCGAAGTTGCAATATTTTTTTTTTGAAACTGGTGAATTCGAAGAAAAGTTACAAGAAAATATTATTTTTCGAGACTGGTGAATTGGAATAAAATTTACAATAAAATATTTTTTTTTTGAGACTGATGAATTCGAAGAAAAGTTACAATAAAATGTTTTTTTTTTTGGAGACTGGTGAATTCAAAGAAAAGTTACAATATTTTTTTTCGAGACTGGTGAATTCGAAGAAAAGTTACATTTTTTCTCGTGACTGGAGAATTCGAAAAAAAGTTACATTAAAATATTTTTTTTCGAGACTGAATTCGAATAAAAGAAAATTTTTTTTTTCAACACTGGTGAATTCGCATAAAAGTTAAAATTAAATATCTTTTTTCAAGACTGGTGAATTCGAAGTTACAATATATCTTTTTTCGAGAATTGGTGAATTCCAACAAAAGTTACAATAAAATATTTTTTTTTTCGAGACTGGTGAATTCGAAGAATAGTTACAAAATATTTTTTTCGAAACTGGTGAATTCGAAGAAGTTACAATATTTTTTTTTGAGAAGGGTTTTTTCGAGACTGGTGAATTCATAAAAAAGTTACAATAAAATATTTTTTTTTCGAGACTGGTCAATTCGAAGAGAAGTTACAATATTTTTTTTCAAGACTGGTTTTTTCAAGACTGGTGAATTCGAAGAATGGTTACAATAAAAATTCTTTTTCGAGACTGCTGAATCCGAACGAAAGTTACAAAATATTTTTCTTCGAGACTGGTGAATTCGAATAAAAGTAACAATAAAATATTTTTTTTGAGACTGGTGAATTCGAAGAAAAGTTACAATATTTTTTTTCGAGACTGGTGAATTCAAAGTTACAATATTTTTTTCGAGACTGGTGAATTCAAAGTTACAATAAAATATATTTTTTTTCGAGAATGGTGAATTCGAATTAAAGTTACAATAAAATATTTTTTTTCGAGACATGAATTCGAAGTTACATTAAAATATTTCTTTCAAGACTGGTGAATTCGAAGAAAAGTTATAATAAAATATTTTTTTTCGAGACTGGTGAATTCAAAGTTGCAATATTTTTAATCAAGACTGGTGAACTGAAAGAAAAGTTACAATAAAATATTTTTTTTTGAGAATGGTGAATTGGAATAAACGTTACAAAAAAATATTTTTTTCGAGACTGGTGAATTCGAATAAAACATTTTTTGGGGGACTGGTGAATTTCAAGTTACAATAATATATTATTTTTGAGAATGGTGAATTCGAATAAAAGTTACAATAAAATATTTTTTTTTGAGACAGGTGAATTCGAAGTTAAAATATTTTTTTTGACAGGGGTGAATTCAAAGAAAACTTACTGGTGAATTCGAATAAAAGTTAAAATAAAATATCTTTTTTTCAAGACTGGTGAATTCGAATAAAAGATAAAATAAACTCTTTTTTTTCGAGACTGGTCAATTCGAATAAAAGTTACAATAAAATACTTCTTGTTCGAGACTGATGAATTCGAAGAAAAGTTACAATAAAATATTTTCTTTTTGAGACTGGTGAATTCGAAGAAAAGTTTCAATAAAATATTTTTTTTCGAGACTGGTGAATTCAAAGAAAAGTTACAATATTTTTTATCGAGACAGGTGAATTCGAATAAAAGTTACAATAAAACATTTTTTCCGGGACTGGTGAATTTCAAGAAAATTTACAATAATATATTTTTTTTTGAGAATGGTGAATTCGGATAAAAGTTACAATAAAATATTTTTTTTGACTCGTGAATTCACAGAAAAGTTAAAATATTCTTTTTCGAGACTGGTGAATTCGAAGAAAACAATATTTTTTTTTGAGACTGGTGAATTCGAATAAAAGTTACAATAAAATATTTTTTTTCAAGACCGGAGAATTCGAATAAAAGTTACAATAACTATTTTTTTTTCGAGACTGGTCAATTCGAATAAAAGTTACAATGAAATATTTTTTGTTCGAGTGATGAATTCGAAGAAAAGTTACAATAAAATATTTTTTTTTCGAGACTAGTGAATTCGAGGAAAAGCTACAATATTTTTTTCTCAAGACTGGTGAATTCGAATCAAAGTTATAATAAAACATTTTTTTTGGGACTGGTGAATTTCAAGAAAAGTTACAATATTTTTTTTTGAGAATGGTGAATTCGAATATAAGTTACAATAAAATATTTTTTTCTTGATACTGGTGAATTCGAACAAAAGTTAAAATATTTTTTTTCGAGACTGGTGACTTCGAAGAAAACACAATATTTTTTTTGAGACTGGTTTTTTTCGAGAGTGGTGAATTCGAAAAAAAGTTACAATAAAATATTTTCAAGAGTGAAGAATTCGAAGAAATTTGACAATAATATCTTTTTTTTTGAGACTGGTAAATTCGAAGAAAAGTTACAATATTTTTTTTTCGAGACTTGTGAATTCGAATAAAAGTTACAAGAATCTATCTTTAGAGACTGGTCAATTCGAGTAAAAGTTACAATGAAATATTTTTTGTTCGAGACTGATGAATTCGAAGAAAAGTTACAATGAAATATTTTTTTTTCGAGACTGGTGAATTCGAAAAGCTTCAATAAAATATTTTTTTTTCGAGACTGGTGAATTCGAAGAAAAGTAACAATATTTTTTCTCGAGACTGGTGAATTCAAATAAAAGTCACAATAAAACATTTTTTTCGGGACTGGTGAATTTCACGAAAAGCTATAGTAGTATATTTTTTTTGAGAATGGTGAATTCGAATAAAAGTTACAATAAAATATTTTTTTTTGAGACTGGTGAATTCGAAGAAAACTTAAAATATTTTTTTTTCGAGACTGGTGAATTCGAAGAAAACTTAAAATATTTTTTTTTCGAGACTGGTGAATTCGAAGAAAACTTAAAATATTTTTTTTTCAGTGGTTTTTTTTCGAGACTGGTGATTTTGAAAAAAGTTACACTAAAATATTTTTTTTCAAAACTGAGGAATTCGAAGAAAATTTACAATATCTTTTTTTTGATTGGTAAATTCGAAGGAAAGTTACAATATTTTTTTTCAAGACTGGTGAATCCGAATAAAAGTTACAAAATATTTTTTTTTCGAGACTGGTGAATTCGAATAAAGGTTACAATAAACTATATGTTTCGAGACTGGTCAATTCGAATAAAAGTTACAATGAAATATCTTTTGTTCGAGACTGATGAATTTGAAGAAAAGTTACAATAAAATATTTTTTTTTCGAGACTGGTGAATTCGAAGAAAAGTTTCAATAAAATATTTTTTTCGATACTGGTGAGTTCGAATAAAAGTTACAAAAATATTTTTTTTTTTTCAAGACTGGTGAATTCGAATAAAAGTTACAACTAAATATTTTCTTTCGAGACCAGTGAATTCGAAGAAAAGTTACAAAATAATTTATTTCGTCACAATAAAATATTTTTTTCGAGACTGGTGAATTCGAAGAAAAGTTACAATGAAATATTTTTTTTTCGAGACTGGTGAATTCGAAGAAAAGTTACAATATTTTTTTTCGAGACTGGTTTTTTCTAGACTCGTGAATTTCAATAAAAGTTACAATAAAATATTTTTTTCGAGACTGGTGAATTTATATTAAAGTTACAATATATTCTTTTTTGAGACTGGTGAATTCGAAAAGTTACAATAAAATCTTTTTTTTCGAGACTGGTGAATTCGAAGAAAACTTACAATATTTTTTTTGGAGACTGGTTTTTTTTCGAGACTGGTGAATTCGAAGAAAAGTTACAATAAAATTTTTTCAGATGTGAATCATGAAATTCAATTTTATTTTTTTTAGTGGAATTCAAAAGTTAATAAATATTTTTCTTTTTGATGGTGAATTCTAAGAAAATTAAATATTTTTTTTCGACGTGAATTCGAAAAAATTACAAATTTTTTTTCGAGGATGTTATTCGAATAGAGTTATAAAAAATTTATAATTTTTTTTTCAGACTGAGAATTCGAAAAATATAAAAAATTTTTTGGATGAATTAAAAATTAAATTATTTTTCAAGACGGAATATCAAAAAATTTTTTTTTTTTTCAATGGTGAATTCGCATAAAGTTAAAATTAAAATTTTCATAAGATTTTTTCGAGAAAATTTCAATTATTTTTAAGTCAAGAAAAGTACAATTAATAGACTTTTTTTTTCGAAAAGTACAATAAAATTTTTTTAGAAATGTTTTTTCGAAGGAATTACATTTTTTTGAACTGATTTTTTTTTCGAACTGGTGAATTCGAAGAAAGTTACATATTTTTTTTTGAGTTTTTTTGGATGAGGTGAATTTAAAATTACAAAAAATATTTTTTTTAACTGAGGAATTTGAAGAAATATTTACAATAAAATTGTTTTTTTAATGGTTTGAATTACAGTATTTTTTTCAAGATGGTGAATTCAAGTAAAAGTTACAATTAAATTTTTTTTTTCAAGACTGGTGAATTCGAAGAAAACTTAATAAATTTTTTTTTTGAGATGGTGAATTCGAATTGAAAAAATATTATTATTTTTTTTAAGACTGTGAATTCGAGAAAGTTAAATAAATATTTTTTTTTCAGAAACGGTGAATTCGAATTAAATATTTTTTTTTTTCGAATATGGTGAATTCGAAACTTGAATTCGATTTTTGGAAATGGTATTCAAGAGTTTCAAGAAAATATTTTTTTTGGAGGATGGTGAATTTAAGAAATACAAAATATTTTTTTTGAGGATGGTGAATTTCAAGTAAAATTACATATATTTTTTTTTGAAGAAGGTGAATTCGAAAAAATTATTGTTTAATAGTGATTTAAGAAAAAATTTTTTAGAACTTGGTAAAATAAAATTACAATAAAATTTTTTTTTTAAGATAGTAATTCGAAAAAATTACAATAAAATATTTTTTAATGGTAAATTCGAGAAAAGTTACAATTTTTTTTAGACTGGTAATTCGAAATAAATTATATTTAAAAATTTAATAAAAGTTTAATGAATTCATAATTACAATAAACTATTTATTTTCAAACTATTTTGAATAAAAGTTAATGAAAGTTTTTTTCGAGTGATAATTGAGAATTCAATAAATATTTTTTTTTCGAGACTGTGAAATTCGAAAAAGTAATAATATTTTTTTTCGGACTGGTGAATTCAAGAAAAGTATACTAAATATTTTTTTCGGGAATGGTAAATTTAAGAAGTAAGTTTTTTTTGAAAATTTTTTTTTTAATGGTGAATTGAATAAAAGTTAAATTTTTTTAGATGTTTTTTTGAAAAAGTTAAAATAATTTTTTTGGATGTGAATGAAGAAAACTTACAATATTTTTTTTTTGAGACTGGTTTTTTTTCGAGAGGTGAATTCGAAAAAAAGTTACAATAAAATATTTTCAAGAGTGA
>NC_092240.1:48353585-48374463 GCF_036320965.1 Panulirus ornatus | reverse complement strand
AATATTTTTTTTTGAGACTGGTGAATTCGAAAAAGTTACAATAAAATATTTTTTTCAAGACTGAGGAATTCGAAGAAAATTTACAATATCTTTTTTTTTGAGACTGGTAAATTCGAAGAAAAGTTACAATATTTTTTTTCAAGACTGGTGAATTCGAATAAAAGTTAGAATAAAATATCTTTTTTTCGATACAGGTGAATTCGAGTCAAAGTTACAATAAACTATTTTTTTTCGAGACTGATCAATTTGAATAAAAGTTACAATGAAATAGTTTTTGTTCGAGACTGATGAATTCGAAGAAAAGTTACAATAAAATATTTTTTTTTCGAGACTGGTGAATTCGAAGAAAAGTTTCAATAAAATATTTTTTTTTCGAGACTGGTGAATTCGAAGAAAAGCTACAATATTTTTTCTCGGGACTGGTGAATTTCAAGAAAAGTCATTTTTTTTTTTGAGAATGGTGAATTTGAATAAAAGTTACAATAAAATATTTTTTTTGAGACTGGTGAATTCGAACAAAAGTTAAAATATTTTTTTCGAGACTGGTGAATTCGAAGAAAACTTACAATATTTTTTTTTTGAGACTGGTTTTTTTTTCGAGAGTGGTGAATTCGAAAAAAGTTACAATAAAATATTTTCAAGAGTGAGGAATTCAAAGAAAATTTACAATAATATCTTTTTTTTTGGAGACTGGTAAATTCGAAGAAAAGTTACAATATTTTTTTCTAGACTGGTGAATTCGAATAAAATTTACAAAAAAATATTTTTCTTCGAGACTGGTGGATTCCAAAAAAAGTTACAATAATCTATTTTTTTTTCAAGACTGGACAATTCGAGTAAAAGTTACAATGAAATATTTTTTGTTCAAGACTGATGAATTCGTAGAAAAGTTACAATAAAATATTTTTTTTCGAGACTGGTGAATTCGAAGAAAAGTTTCAAAAAAATATTTTTTTTCGAGACAGATGAATTCAAAGAAAAGTTACAATATTTTTCTCGAGACTGGTGAATTCGAATAAAAGTTACAATAAAACATCTTTTTCGGGACGTGAATTTCAAGAAAAGTTACAATAGTATATTTTTTTTCAAGACTGGTGAATTCGAATAAAAGATACAATAAAATATTTTTTTTCGAGACTGGTGAATTCGAATAAAAGTTACAATAAACTATTTGTTTCGAGACTGGTCAATTCGAATAAAAGTTACAATGAAATATTTTTTGTTCGAGACTCATGAATTCGAAGGAAAGTTACAAAATATTTTTTTTTCGAGACTGGTGAATTCGAAGAAAAGTTACAATATTTTTTCTCGAGACTGGTGAATTCGAATAAAAGTTACAATAAAACATTTTTTCGAGACTGGTGAATTCGAATAAAAGTTACAAAAATATTTTTTTTTTTCAAGACTGGTGAATTCGAATAAAAGTTACAATTAAATATTTTTTTTTCGAGACCAGTGAATTCGAAGAAAAGTTACAAAATGATTTATTTCGTCACAATAAAATATTTTTTTCGAGACTGGTGAATTCGAAGAAAAGTTACAATGAAATATTTTTTTTTCGAGACTGGTGAATTCGAAGAAAAGTTACAATATTTTTTTTCGAGACTGGTTTTTTCTAGACTCGTGAATTTCAATAAAAGTTACAATAAAATATTTTTTTCGAGACTGGTGAATTTATATTAAAGTTACAATATATTCTTTTTTGAGACTGGTGAATTCGAAAAGTTACAATAAAATCTTTCTTTTTGGATACTGGTGAATTCTAAGAAAAGTTACAATATTTTTTTTCGAGACTGGTGAATTCGAAGAAAACTTACAAAATTTTTTTTCGAGTGGATTTTTTTCGAGACTGGTGAATTCGAAAAAAGTTAATAAAATATTTTTTTTCTAGACTGAGGAATTCGAAGAAAATATATAAAATATTTTTTTCGCGACTGGTGAATTCGAAGAAAAGTTACAATATTATTTTTCAAGACTGGTGAATTCGAATAAGAGTTACAAAAATATTTTTTTTTTTTCAAGACTGGTGAATTCGCATAAAAGTTAAAATTAAATATTTTTTCCAGACCGGTGAATCCGAAGAAAAGTTACAATATTTTTTTCGAGACTGGTGAATTCGAAGAAAAGTTACAATAATGTACTTTTTTTTCGAGAATTGGTGAATTCCAATAAAAGTTACAAGAAAATGTATTTTTTCGAGACTGGTGAATTCGACGAAAAGTTACAATAAAATATTTTGTTTTCGAAACTGGTGAATTCGAAGAGAAGTTACATTTTTTTTTGAGACTGGTTTTTTTCGAGACTGGTGAATTCATAAAAAAGTTACAATAAAATATTTTTTTTCAAGACTGAGGAATTCGAAGAAAATTTACAATAAAATATTTTTTTTTTGAGACTGGTGGATTTGAAGTTACAGTATTTTTTTCAAGACTGGTGATTTCAAATATAAGTTACAATTAAATATTTTTTTTTCAAGACTGGTGAATTCGAAGAAAACTTACAATAACATTTTTTTTTTCGAGACTGGTGAATTCGAAGAAAAGTTAATATATTTTTTTTGAGACTGGTGAATTCGAAGTTGCAATAAAATATCTTTTTTTTTTCAAGACTAGTGAATTCGAGGAAAAGTTAGAATGAAATATTTTTTTTCGAAACCGGTGAATTCGAAGTTACAATATTTTTTTTCGAGACTGGTGAATTCGAAGTTGCAATATCTTTTTTTGGAAACTGGTGAATTCGAAGAAAAGTTACAAGAAAATATTTTTTTGGGGACTGGTGAATTTCAAGAAAAGTCACGATAATATATTTTTTTTGAGAATGGTGAATTCGAATAAAAGTTACAATAAAATATTTTTTTTTTAAGACAGGTGAATTCGAAGAAAACTTACTGGTGAATTAGAAGAAAACTTACAATATTTTTTTTTGAGACTGGTGAATTCGAAAAAGTTACAATAAAATATTTTTTTCAAGACTGAGGAATTCGAAGAAAATTTACAATATCTTTTTTTTTGAGACTGGTAAATTCGAAGAAAAGTTACAATATTTTTTTTCAAGACTGGTGAATTCGAATAAAAGTTAGAATAAAATATCTTTTTTTCGATACAGGTGAATTCGAGTCAAAGTTACAATAAACTATTTTTTTTCGAGACTGATCAATTTGAATAAAAGTTACAATGAAATAGTTTTTGTTCGAGACTGATGAATTCGAAGAAAAGTTACAATAAAATATTTTTTTTTCGAGACTGGTGAATTCGAAGAAAAGTTTCAATAAAATATTTTTTTTCGAGACTGGTGAATTCGAAGAAAAGCTACAATATTTTTTCTCGGGACTGGTGAATTTCAAGAAAAGTCATTTTTTTTTTTTGAGAATGGTGAATTTGAATAAAAGTTACAATAAAATATTTTTTTTGAGACTGGTGAATTCGAACAAAAGTTAAAATATTTTTTTCGAGACTGGTGAATTCGAAGAAAACTTACAATATTTTTTTTTTGAGACTGGTTTTTTTTCGAGAGTGGTGAATTCGAAAAAAGTTACAATAAAATATTTTCAAGAGTGAGGAATTCAAAGAAAATTTACAATAATATCTTTTTTTTTGGAGACTGGTAAATTCGAAGAAAAGTTACAATATTTTTTTCTAGACTGGTGAATTCGAATAAAATTTACAAAAAAATATTTTTCTTCGAGACTGGTGGATTCCAAAAAAAGTTACAATAATCTATTTTTTTTTCAAGACTGGACAATTCGAGTAAAAGTTACAATGAAATATTTTTTGTTCAAGACTGATGAATTCGTAGAAAAGTTACAATAAAATATTTTTTTTCGAGACTGGTGAATTCGAAGAAAAGTTTCAAAAAAATATTTTTTTTCGAGACAGATGAATTCAAAGAAAAGTTACAATATTTTTCTCGAGACTGGTGAATTCGAATAAAAGTTACAATAAAACATTTTTTTTCGGGACGTGAATTTCAAGAAAAGTTACAATAGTATATTTTTTTTCAAGACTGGTGAATTCGAATAAAAGATACAATAAAATATTTTTTTTCGAGACTGGTGAATTCGAATAAAAGTTACAATAAACTATTTGTTTCGAGACTGGTCAATTCGAATAAAAGTTACAATGAAATATTTTTTGTTCGAGACTCATGAATTCGAAGGAAAGTTACAAAATATTTTTTTTTCGAGACTGGTGAATTCGAAGAAAAGTTACAATATTTTTTCTCGAGACTGGTGAATTCGAATAAAAGTTACAATAAAACATTTTTTTCGAGACTGGTGAATTCGAATAAAAGTTACAAAAATATTTTTTTTTTTCAAGACTGGTGAATTCGAATAAAAGTTACAATTAAATATTTTTTTTTCGAGACCAGTGAATTCGAAGAAAAGTTACAAAATAATTTATTTCGTCACAATAAAATATTTTTTTCGAGACTGGTGAATTCGAAGAAAAGTTACAATGAAATATTTTTTTTTCGAGACTGGTGAATTCGAAGAAAAGTTACAATATTTTTTTTCGAGACTGGTTTTTTCTAGACTCGTGAATTTCAATAAAAGTTACAATAAAATATTTTTTTCGAGACTGGTGAATTTATATTAAAGTTACAATATATTCTTTTTTGAGACTGGTGAATTCGAAAAGTTACAATAAAATCTTTCTTTTTGGATACTGGTGAATTCTAAGAAAAGTTACAATATTTTTTTTCGAGACTGGTGAATTCGAAGAAAACTTACAAAATTTTTTTTCGAGTGGATTTTTTTCGAGACTGGTGAATTCGAAAAAAGTTAATAAAATATTTTTTTTCTAGACTGAGGAATTCGAAGAAAATATATAAAATATTTTTTTCGCGACTGGTGAATTCGAAGAAAAGTTACAATATTATTTTTCAAGACTGGTGAATTCGAATAAGAGTTACAAAAATATTTTTTTTTTTTCAAGACTGGTGAATTCGCATAAAAGTTAAAATTAAATATTTTTTCCAGACCGGTGAATCCGAAGAAAAGTTACAATATTTTTTTCGAGACTGGTGAATTCGAAGAAAAGTTACAATAATGTACTTTTTTTTCGAGAATTGGTGAATTCCAATAAAAGTTACAAGAAAATGTATTTTTTCGAGACTGGTGAATTCGACGAAAAGTTACAATAAAATATTTTGTTTTCGAAACTGGTGAATTCGAAGAGAAGTTACATTTTTTTTTGAGACTGGTTTTTTTCGAGACTGGTGAATTCGTAAAAAAGTTACAATAAAATATTTTTTTTCAAGACTGAGGAATTCGAAGAAAATTTACAATAAAATATTTTTTTTTTGAGACTGGTGGATTTGAAGTTACAGTATTTTTTTCAAGACTGGTGATTTCAAATATAAGTTACAATTAAATATTTTTTTTTCAAGACTGGTGAATTCGAAGAAAACTTACAATAACATTTTTTTTTCGAGACTGGTGAATTCGAAGAAAAGTTAATATATTTTTTTTTGAGACTGGTGAATTCGAAGTTACAATAAAATATTTTTTTTTTTCAAGACTAGTGAATTCGAGGAAAAGTTAGAATGAAATATTTTTTTTCGAAACCGGTGAATTCGAAGTTACAATATTTTTTTTCGAGACTGGTGAATTCGAAGTTGCAATATCTTTTTTTGGAAACTGGTGAATTCGAAGAAAAGTTACAAGAAAATATTTTTTTGGGGACTGGTGAATTTCAAGAAAAGTTACGATAATATATTTTTTTTGAGAATGGTGAATTCGAATAAAAGTTACAATAAAATATTTTTTTTTAAGACAGGTGAATTCGAAGAAAACTTACTGGTGAATTAGAAGAAAACTTACAATATTTTTTTTTGAGACTGGTGAATTCGAAAAAGTTACAATAAAATATTTTTTTCAAGACTGAGGAATTCGAAGAAAATTTACAATATCTTTTTTTTTGAGACTGGTAAATTCGAAGAAAAGTTACAATATTTTTTTTCAAGACTGGTGAATTCGAATAAAAGTTAGAATAAAATATCTTTTTTTCGATACAGGTGAATTCGAGTCAAAGTTACAATAAACTATTTTTTTTCGAGACTGATCAATTTGAATAAAAGTTACAATGAAATATTTTTTGTTCGAGACTGATGAATTCGAAGAAAAGTTACAATAAAATATTTTTTTTTCGAGACTGGTGAATTCGAAGAAAAGTTTCAATAAAATATTTTATTTTCGAGACTGGTGAATTCGAAGAAAAGCTACAATATTTTTTCTCGGGACTGGTGAATTTCAAGAAAAGTCATTTTTTTTTTTGAGAATGGTGAATTTGAATAAAAGTTACAATAAAATATTTTTTTTGAGACTGGTGAATTCGAACAAAAGTTAAAATATTTTTTTCGAGACTGGTGAATTCGAAGAAAACTTACAATATTTTTTTTTGAGACTGGTTTTTTTTCGAGAGTGGTGAATTCGAAAAAAGTTACAATAAAATATTTTCAAGAGTGAGGAATTCAAAGAAAATTTACAATAATATCTTTTTTTTTGGAGACTGGTAAATTCGAAGAAAAGTTACAATATTTTTTTCTAGACTGGTGAATTCGAATAAAATTTACAAAAAAATATTTTTCTTCGAGACTGGTGGATTCCAAAAAAAGTTACAATAATCTATTTTTTTTTCAAGACTGGACAATTCGAGTAAAAGTTACAATGAAATATTTTTTGTTCAAGACTGATGAATTCGTAGAAAAGTTACAATAAAATATTTTTTTTCGAGACTGGTGAATTCGAAGAAAAGTTTCAAAAAAATATTTTTTTTCGAGACAGATGAATTCGAAGAAAAGTTACAATATTTTTCTCGAGACTGGTGAATTCGAATAAAAGTTACAATAAAACATCTTTTTCGGGACGTGAATTTCAAGAAAAGTTACAATAGTATATTTTTTTTCAAGACTGGTGAATTCGAATAAAAGATACAATAAAATATTTTTTTTCGAGACTGGTGAATTCGAATAAAAGTTACAATAAACTATTTGTTTCGAGACTGGTCAATTCGAATAAAAGTTACAATGAAATATTTTTTGTTCGAGACTCATGAATTCGAAGAAAACTTACTGGTGAATTCGAATAAAAGTTACAATATATTTTCTTTCGAGACTGGTGAATTCGAATAAAAGTTACAATAAACTATTTTTTTTCGAGACTGGTCAATTCGAATAAAAGTTACAATGAAATATTTTTTGTTCGAGACTGATGAATTCGAAGAAAAGTTACAATAAAATTTTTTTTCGAGACTGTTGAATTCGAAAAGTTTCAATACAATATTTTTTTTTCGAGACTAGTGAATTCGAAGAAAAGTCACAATATTTTTTATCGAGACTGGTGAATTCGAATAAAAGTTACAATAAAACATTTTTTCCGGGACTGGTGAATTTCAAGAAAAGTTACAATAATATATTTTTTTTGAGAATGGTGAATTTGAATAAAAGTTACAATAAAATATTTTTTTTGAGACTCGTGAAGTCGAAGTTAAAATATTTTTTTTCGAGACTGGTGAATTAGAAGAAAACTTACAATATTTTATTTTGAGACTGGTGAATTCGAAAAAGTTACAATAAAATATTTTTTTCAAGACTGAGGAATTCGAAGAAAATTTACAATATCTTTTTTTTTGAGACTGGTAAATTCGAAGAAAAGTTACAATATTTTTTTTCAAGACTGGTGAATTCGAATAAAAGTTAGAATAAAATATCTTTTTTTCGATACAGGTGAATTCGAGTCAAAGTTACAATAAACTTTTTTTTTCGAGACTGATCAATTTGAATAAAAGTTACAATGAAATATTTTTTGTTCGAGACTGATGAATTCGAAGAAAAGTTACAATAAAATATTTTTTTTTCGAGACTGGTGAATTCGAAGAAAAGTTTCAATAAAATATTTTTTTTCGAGACTGGTGAATTCGAAGAAAAGCTACAATATTTTTTCTCGGGACTGGTGAATTTCAAGAAAAGTCAATTTTTTTTTTTGAGAATGGTGAATTTGAATAAAAGTTACAATAAAATATTTTTTTTGAGACTGGTGAATTCGAACAAAAGTTAAAATATTTTTTTCGAGACTGGTGAATTCGAAGAAAACTTACAATATTTTTTTTTTGAGACTGGTTTTTTTTTCGAGAGTGGTGAATTCGAAAAAAGTTACAATAAAATATTTTCAAGAGTGAGGAATTCAAAGAAAATTTACAATAATATCTTTTTTTTTGGAGACTGGTAAATTCGAAGAAAAGTTACAATATTTTTTCTAGACTGGTGAATTCGAATAAAATTTACAAAAAAATATTTTTCTTCGAGACTGGTGGATTCCAAAAAAAGTTACAATAATCTATTTTTTTTTTCAAGACTGGACAATTCGAGTAAAAGTTACAATGAAATATTTTTTGTTCAAGACTGATGAATTCGTAGAAAAGTTACAATAAAATATTTTTTTTCGAGACTGGTGAATTCGAAGAAAAGTTTCAAAAAAATATTTTTTTTTCGAGACAGATGAATTCAAAGAAAAGTTACAATATTTTTCTCGAGACTGGTGAATTCGAATAAAAGTTACAATAAAACATTTTTTTCGGGACGTGAATTTCAAGAAAAGTTACAATAGTATATTTTTTTTCAAGACTGGTGAATTCGAATAAAAGATACAATAAAATATTTTTTTCGAGACTGGTGAATTCGAATAAAAGTTACAATAAACTATTTGTTTCGAGACTGGTCAATTCGAATAAAAGTTACAATGAAATATTTTTTGTTCGAGACTCATGAATTCGAAGGAAAGTTACAAAATATTTTTTTTTCGAGACTGGTGAATTCGAAGAAAAGTTACAATATTTTTTCTCGAGACTGGTGAATTCGAATAAAAGTTACAATAAAACATTTTTTTCGGGACTGGTGAATTTCAAGAAAAACTATAGTAGTATATTTTTTTTGAGAATGGTGAATTCGAATAAAAGTTACAATAAAACATTTTTTTTTGAGACTGGTGAATTCGAAGAAAACTTAAAATATTTTTTTTTTCAGTGGTTTTTTTTCGAGACTGGTGATTTTGAAAAAAGTTACACTAAAATATTTTTTTTCAAGACTGAGGAATTCGAAGAAAATTTACAATAATATCTTTTTTTCGACTGGTAAATTCGAAGGAAAGTTACAATATTTTTTTTCAAGACTGGTGAATCGAATAAAAGTTACAAAATATTTTTTTTCGAGACTGGTGAATTCGAATAAAGGTTACAATAAACTATATGTTTCGAGACTGGTCAATTCGAATAAAAGTTACAATGAAATATCTTTTGTTCGAGACTGATGAATTCGAAGAAAAGTTACAATAAAATATTTTTTTTTCGAGACTGGTGAATTCGAAGAAAAGTTTCAATAAAATATTTTTTTCGAGACTGGTGAATTCGAATAAAAGTTACAAAAATATTTTTTTTTTCAAGACTGGTGAATTCGAATAAAAGTTACAATTAAATATTTTTTTTTCGAGACCAGTGAATTCGAAGAAAAGTTACAAAATAATTTATTTCGTCACAATAAAATATTTTTTTCGAGACTGGTGAATTCGAAGAAAAGTTACAATGAAATATTTTTTTTTCGAGACTGGTGAATTCGAAGAAAAGTTACAATATTTTTTTTCGAGACTGGTTTTTTCTAGACTCGTGAATTTCAATAAAAGTTACAATAAAATATTTTTTTCGAGACTGGTGAATTTATATTAAAGTTACAATATATTCTTTTTTGAGACTGGTGAATTCGAAAAGTTACAATAAAATCTTTCTTTTTGGATACTGGTGAATTCTAAGAAAAGTTACAATATTTTTTTTCGAGACTGGTGAATTCGAAGAAAACTTACAAAATTTTTTTTCGAGTGGATTTTTTTCGAGACTGGTGAATTCGAAAAAAGTTAATAAAATATTTTTTTTCTAGACTGAGGAATTCGAAGAAAATATATAAAATATTTTTTTCGCGACTGGTGAATTCGAAGAAAAGTTACAATATTATTTTTCAAGACTGGTGAATTCGAATAAGAGTTACAAAAATATTTTTTTTTTTTCAAGACTGGTGAATTCGCATAAAAGTTAAAATCAAATATTTTTTCCAGACCGGTGAATCCGAAGAAAAGTTACAATATTTTTTTCGAGACTGGTGAATTCGAAGAAAAGTTACAATAATGTACTTTTTTTTCGAGAATTGGTGAATTCCAATAAAAGTTACAAGAAAATGTATTTTTTCGAGACTGGTGAATTCGACGAAAAGTTACAATAAAATATTTTGTTTTCGAAACTGGTGAATTCGAAGAGAAGTTACATTTTTTTTTGAGACTGGTTTTTTTCGAGACTGGTGAATTCATAAAAAAGTTACAATAAAATATTTTTTTTCAAGACTGAGGAATTCGAAGAAAATTTACAATAAAATATTTTTTTTTTGAGACTGGTGGATTTGAAGTTACAGTATTTTTTTCAAGACTGGTGATTTCAAATATAAGTTACAATTAAATATTTTTTTTTCAAGACTGGTGAATTCGAAGAAAACTTACAATAACATTTTTTTTTTCGAGACTGGTGAATTCGAAGAAAAGTTAATATATTTTTTTTGAGACTGGTGAATTCGAAGTTGCAATAAAATATCTTTTTTTTTCAAGACTAGTGAATTCGAGGAAAAGTTAGAATGAAATATTTTTTTTCGAAACCGGTGAATTCGAAGTTACAATATTTTTTTTCGAGACTGGTGAATTCGAAGTTGCAATATCTTTTTTTGGAAACTGGTGAATTCGAAGAAAAGTTACAAGAAAATATTTTTTTGGGGACTGGTGAATTTCAAGAAAAGTCACGATAATATATTTTTTTTGAGAATGGTGAATTCGAATAAAAGTTACAATAAAATATTTTTTTTTTAAGACAGGTGAATTCGAAGAAAACTTACTGGTGAATTAGAAGAAAACTTACAATATTTTTTTTTGAGACTGGTGAATTCGAAAAAGTTACAATAAAATATTTTTTTCAAGACTGAGGAATTCGAAGAAAATTTACAATATCTTTTTTTTTGAGACTGGTAAATTCGAAGAAAAGTTACAATATTTTTTTTCAAGACTGGTGAATTCGAATAAAAGTTAGAATAAAATATCTTTTTTTCGATACAGGTGAATTCGAGTCAAAGTTACAATAAACTATTTTTTTTCGAGACTGATCAATTTGAATAAAAGTTACAATGAAATATTTTTTGTTCGAGACTGATGAATTCGAAGAAAAGTTACAATAAAATATTTTTTTTTCGAGACTGGTGAATTCGAAGAAAAGTTTCAATAAAATATTTTTTTTTCGAGACTGGTGAATTCGAAGAAAAGCTACAATATTTTTTCTCGGGACTGGTGAATTTCAAGAAAAGTCATTTTTTTTTTTTTGAGAATGGTGAATTTGAATAAAAGTTACAATAAAATATTTTTTTTGAGACTGGTGAATTCGAACAAAAGTTAAAATATTTTTTTCGAGACTGGTGAATTCGAAGAAAACTTACAATATTTTTTTTTTGAGACTGGTTTTTTTTCGAGAGTGGTGAATTCGAAAAAAGTTACAATAAAATATTTTCAAGAGTGAGGAATTCAAAGAAAATTTACAATAATATCTTTTTTTTTTGGAGACTGGTAAATTCGAAGAAAAGTTACAATATTTTTTTCTAGACTGGTGAATTCGAATAAAATTTACAAAAAAATATTTTTCTTCGAGACTGGTGGATTCCAAAAAAAGTTACAATAATCTATTTTTTTTTCAAGACTGGACAATTCGAGTAAAAGTTACAATGAAATATTTTTTGTTCAAGACTGATGAATTCGTAGAAAAGTTACAATAAAATATTTTTTTTCGAGACTGGTGAATTCGAAGAAAAGTTTCAAAAAAATATTTTTTTTTCGAGACAGATGAATTCAAAGAAAAGTTACAATATTTTTCTCGAGACTGGTGAATTCGAATAAAAGTTACAATAAAACATCTTTTTCGGGACGTGAATTTCAAGAAAAGTTACAATAGTATATTTTTTTTCAAGACTGGTGAATTCGAATAAAAGATACAATAAAATATTTTTTTTCGAGACTGGTGAATTCGAATAAAAGTTACAATAAACTATTTGTTTCGAGACTGGTCAATTCGAATAAAAGTTACAATGAAATATTTTTTGTTCGAGACTCATGAATTCGATGGAAAGTTACAAAATATTTTTTTTTCGAGACTGGTGAATTCGAAGAAAAGTTACAATATTTTTTCTCGAGACTGGTGAATTCGAATAAAAGTTACAATAAAATTTTTTTCGAGACTGGTGAATTCGAATAAAAGATACAAAAATATTTTTTTTTTTCAAGACTGGTGAATTCGAATAAAAGTTACAATTAAATATTTTTTTTTCGAGACCAGTGAATTCGAAGAAAAGTTACAAAATAATTTATTTCGTCACAATAAAATATTTTTTTCGAGACTGGTGAATTCGAAGAAAAGTTACAATGAAATATTTTTTTTTCGAGACTGGTGAATTCGAAGAAAAGTTACAATATTTTTTTTCGAGACTGGTTTTTTCTAGACTCGTGAATTTCAATAAAAGTTACAATAAAATATTTTTTTCGAGACTGGTGAATTTATATTAAAGTTACAATATATTCTTTTTTGAGACTGGTGAATTCGAAAAGTTACAATAAAATCTTTCTTTTTGGATACTGGTGAATTCTAAGAAAAGTTACAATATTTTTTTTCGAGACTGGTGAATTCGAAGAAAACTTACAAAATTTTTTTTCGAGTGGATTTTTTTCGAGACTGGTGAATTCGAAAAAAGTTAATAAAATATTTTTTTTCTAGACTGAGGAATTCGAAGAAAATATATAAAATATTTTTTTCGCGACTGGTGAATTCGAAGAAAAGTTACAATATTATTTTTCAAGACTGGTGAATTCGAATAAGAGTTACAAAAATATTTTTTTTTTTTCAAGACTGGTGAATTCGCATAAAAGTTAAAATTAAATATTTTTTCCAGACCGGTGAATCCGAAGAAAAGTTACAATATTTTTTTCGAGACTGGTGAATTCGAAGAAAAGTTACAATAATGTACTTTTTTTTCGAGAATTGGTGAATTCCAATAAAAGTTACAAGAAAATGTATTTTTTCGAGACTGGTGAATTCGACGAAAAGTTACAATAAAATATTTTGTTTTCGAAACTGGTGAATTCGAAGAGAAGTTACATTTTTTTTTGAGACTGGTTTTTTTCGAGACTGGTGAATTCGTAAAAAAGTTACAATAAAATATTTTTTTTCAAGACTGAGGAATTCGAAGAAAATTTACAATAAAATATTTTTTTTTTGAGACTGGTGGATTTGAAGTTACAGTATTTTTTTCAAGACTGGTGATTTCAAATATAAGTTACAATTAAATATTTTTTTTTCAAGACTGGTGAATTCGAAGAAAACTTACAATAACATTTTTTTTTTCGAGACTGGTGAATTCGAAGAAAAGTTAATATATTTTTTTTGAGACTGGTGAATTCGAAGTTACAATAAAATATTTTTTTTTTTCAAGACTAGTGAATTCGAGGAAAAGTTAGAATGAAATATTTTTTTTCGAAACCGGTGAATTCGAAGTTACAATATTTTTTTTCGAGACTGGTGAATTCGAAGTTGCAATATCTTTTTTTGGAAACTGGTGAATTCGAAGAAAAGTTACAAGAAAATATTATTTTTCGAGACTGGTGAATTGGAATAAAAGTTACAATAAAATATTTTTTTTTGAGACTGATGAATTCGAAGAAAAGTTACAATAAAATGGGTTTTTTTTTGGAGACTGGTGAATTCAAAGAAAAGTTACAATATTTTTTTTCGAGACTGGTGAATTCGAAGAAAAGTTACAATATTTTTTTCGAGACTGGTGAATTCGAAGTTACAATAAAACATATTTTTTCGAGACTGGTGAATTCGAATTAAAGTTACAATAAAATATTTTTTTTCGAGACGTGAATTCGAAGTTACAATAAAATATTTTTTTCAAGACTGGTGAATTCGAAGAAAAGTTATAATAAAATATTTTTTTTCAAGACTGGTGAATTCGAATAAACATTAAAAAAAAATATTTTTTCGAGACTGGTGAATTCGAATAAAAGTTACAATAAAACATTTTTTTGGGGACTGGTGAATTTCAAGAAAAGTTACCATAGTATATTTTTTTTGAGAATGGTGAATTCGAATAAAAGTTACAATAAAATATTTTTTTTTTAAGACAGGTGAATTCGAAGTTAAAATATTTTTTTTCGAGACTGGTGAATTCGAAGAAAACTTACTGGTGAATTCGAATAAAATTTACAATATATTTTCTTTCGAGACTGGTGAATTCGAATAAAAGTTACAATAAACTATTTTTTTTCGAGACTGGTCAATTCGAATAAAAGATACAATGAAATATTTTTTGTTCGAGACTGATGAATTCGAAAAGTTACGATAAAATTTTTTTTTCGAGACTGGTGAATTCGAAGAACAGTTTCAATACAATATTTTTTTTTCGAGACTGGTGAATTCGAAGATAAGTTACAATATTTTTTATCGAGACTAGTGAATTCGAATAAAAGTTACAATAAAACATTTTTTCCGGGACTGGTGAATTTCAAGAAAAGTTACAATAATATATTTTTTTTTTGAGATTGGTGAATTCGAATAAAAGTTACAATAAAATATTTTTTTTTTAAGACAGGTGAATTCGAAGTTAAAATATTTTTTTTCGAGACTGAAGAATTCGAAGAAAACTTACTGGTGAATTCGAATAAAAGTTACAATATATTTTCTTTCGAGACTGGTGAATTCGAATAAAAGTTACAATAAACTATTTTTTTAGAGACTGGTCAATTCGAATAAAAGTTACAATGAAATATTTTTTGTTCGAGACTGATGAATTCGAAAAGTTACAATAAAATTTTTTTTTCGAGACTGGTGAATTCGAAGAACAGTTTCAATACAATATTTTTTTTTCGAGACTGGTGAATTCGAAGAAAAGTTACAATATTTTTTATCGAGACTGGTGAATTCGAAAAAAAGTTACAATAAACATTTTTTCCGGGACTGGTGAATTTCAAGAAAAGTTACGATAATATATTTTTTTTGAGAATGGTGAATTCGAATAAAAGTTACAATAAAATATTTTTTTTGAGACTCGTGAAGTCGAAGAAAAGTTAAAATATTTTTTTTCGAGACCGGTGAATTAGAAGAAAACTTACAATATTTTTTTTTTAGACTGGTGAATTCGAAAAAGTTACAATAAAATATTTTTTTCAAGACTGAGGAATTCGAAGAAAATTTACAATATCTTTTTTTTTGAGACTGGTAAATTCGAAGAAAAGTTACAATATTTTTTTTCAAGACTGGTGAATTCGAATAAAAGTTAGAATAAAATATCTTTTTTTCGATACAGGTGAATTCGAGTCAAAGTTACAATAAACTATTTTTTTTTGAGACTAATCAATTTGAATAAAAGTTACAATGAAATAGTTTTTGTTCGAGACTGATGAATTCGAAGAAAAGTTACAATAAAATATTTTTTTTTCGAGACTGGTGAATTCGAAGAAAAGTTTCAATAAAATATTTTTTTTTCGAGACTGGTGAATTCGAAGAAAAGCTACAATATTTTTTCTCGGGACTGGTGAATTTCAAGAAGTCAATTTTTTTTTTTGAGAATGGTGAATTTGAATAAAAGTTACAATAAAATATTTTTTTTGAGACTGGTGAATTCGAACAAAAGTTAAAATATTTTTTTCGAGACTGGTGAATTCGAAGAAAACTTACAATATTTTTTTTTTGAGACTGGTTTTTTTTCGAGAGTGGTGAATTCGAAAAAAGTTACAATAAAATATTTTCAAGAGTGAGGAATTCAAAGAAAATTTACAATAATATCTTTTTTTTTGGAGACTGGTAAATTCGAAGAAAAGTTACAATATTTTTTTCTAGACTGGTGAATTCGAATAAAATTTACAAAAAAATATTTTTCTTCGAGACTGGTGGATTCCAAAAAAAGTTACAATAATCTATTTTTTTTTCAAGACTGGACAATTCGAGTAAAAGTTACAATGAAATATTTTTTGTTCAAGACTGATGAATTCGTAGAAAAGTTACAATAAAATATTTTTTTTCGAGACTGGTGAATTCGAAGAAAAGTTTCAAAAAAATATTTTTTTTTCGAGACAGATGAATTCGAAGAAAAGTTACAATATTTTTCTCGAGACTGGTGAATTCGAATAAAAGTTACAATAAAACATTTTTTTCGGGACGTGAATTTCAAGAAAAGTTACAATAGTATATTTTTTTTCAAGACTGGTGAATTCGAATAAAAGATACAATAAAATATTTTTTTTCGAGACTGGTGAATTCGAATAAAAGTTACAATAAACTATTTGTTTCGAGACTGGTCAATTCGAATAAAAGTTACAATGAAATATTTTTTGTTCGAGACTCATGAATTCGAAGGAAAGTTACAAAATATTTTTTTTTCGAGACTGGTGAATTCGAAGAAAAGTTACAATATTTTTTCTCGAGACTGGTGAATTCGAATAAAAGTTACAATAAAACATTTTTTTCGGGACTGGTGAATTTCAAGAAAAACTATAGTAGTATATTTTTTTTGAGAATGGTGAATTCGAATAAAAGTTACAATAAAACATTTTTTTTTGAGACTGGTGAATTCGAAGAAAACTTAAAATATTTTTTTTTCAGTGGTTTTTTTTCGAGACTGGTGATTTTGAAAAAAGTTACACTAAAATATTTTTTTTCAAGACTGAGGAATTCGAAGAAAATTTACAATAATATCTTTTTTTCGACTGGTAAATTCGAAGGAAAGTTACAATATTTTTTTTCAAGACTGGTGAATTCGAATAAAAGTTACAAAATATTTTTTTTTCGAGACTGGTGAATTCGAATAAAGGTTACAATAAACTATATGTTTCGAGACTGGTCAATTCGAATAAAAGTTACAATGAAATATCTTTTGTTCGAGACTGATGAATTCGAAGAAAAGTTACAATAAAATATTTTTTTTTCGAGACTGGTGAATTCGAAGAAAAGTTTCAATAAAATATTTTTTTCGAGACGTGAATTCGAAGTTACAATAAAATATTTTTTTCAAGACTGGTGAATTCGAAGAAAAGTTATAATAAAATATTTTTTTTCAAGACTGGTGAATTCGAAGTTGCAATATTTTTTTTCGAGACTGGTGAATTCAAAGAAAAGTTACAATAAAATATTTTTTTTTGAGACTGGTGAATTCGAATAAACATTACAAAAAAATATTTTTTCGAGACTGGTGAATTCGAATAAAAGTTACAATAAAACATTTTTTTGGGGACTGGTGAATTTCAAGAAAAGTTACGATAATATATTTTTTTTGAGAATGGTGAATTCGAATAAAAGTTACAATAAAATATTTTTTTTTTAAGACAGGTGAATTCGAAGTTAAAATATTTTTTTTCGAGACTGGTGAATTCGAAGAAAACTTACTGGTGAATTCGAATAAAAGTTACAATATATTTTCTTTCGAGACTGGTGAATTCGAATAAAAGTTACAATAAAATATTTTTTTTCGAGACTGGTCAATTCGAATAAAAGTTACAATGAAATATTTTTTGTTCGAGACTGATGAATTCGAAAAGTTACAATAAAATTTTTTTTTCGAGACTGGTGAATTCGAAGAACAGTTTCAATACAATATTTTTTTTTCGAGACTGGCGAATTCGAAGAAAAGTTACAATATTTTTTATCGAGACTGGTGAATTCGAATAAAAGTTACAATAAAACATTTTTTCCGGGACTGGTGAATTTCAAGAAAAGTTACAATAATATATTTTTTTTTTGAGATTGGTGAATTCGAATAAAAGTTACAATAAAATATTTTTTTTTTAAGACAGGTGAATTCGAAGTTAAAATATTTTTTTTCGAGACTGGTGAATTCGAAGAAAACTTACTGGTGAATTCGAATAAAAGTTACAATATATTTTTTTTCGAGACTGGTGAATTCGAATAAAAGTTACAATAAACTATTTTTTTTCGAGACTGGTCAATTCGAATAAAAGTTACAATGAAATATTTTTTGTTCGAGACTGATGAATTCAAAAAGTTACAATAAAATTTTTTTTTCGAGACTGGTGAATTCGAAGAACAGTTTCAATACAATATTTTTTTTCGAGACTGGTGAATTCGAAGAAAAGTTACAATATTTTTTATCGAGACTGGTGAATTCGAATAAAAGTTACAATAAAACATTTTTTCCGGGACTGGTGAATTTCAAGAAAAGTTACAATAATATATTTTTTTTGAGAATGGTGAATTCGAATAAAAGTTACAATAAAATATTTTTTTTGAGACTCGTGAAGTCGAAGAAAAGTTAAAATATTTTTTTTCGAGACTGGTGAATTAGAAGAAAACTTACAATATTTTTTTTTTAGACTGGTGAATTCGAAAAAGTTACAATAAAATATTTTTTTCAAGACTGAGGAATTCGAAGAAAATTTACAATATCTTTTTTTTTGAGACTGGTAAATTCGAAGAAAAGTTACAATATTTTTTTTCAAGACTGGTGAATTCGAATAAAAGTTAGAATAAAATATCTTTTTTTCGATACAGGTGAATTCGAGTCAAAGTTACAATAAACTATTTTTTTTTCGAGACTGATCAATTTGAATAAAAGTTACAATGAAATAGTTTTTGTTCGAGACTGATGAATTCGAAGAAAAGTTACAATAAAATATTTTTTTTTCGAGACTGGTGAATTCGAAGAAAAGTTTCAATAAAATATTTTTTTTTCGAGACTGGTGAATTCGAAGAAAAGCTACAATATTTTTTCTCGGGACTGGTGAATTTCAAGAAAAGTCAATTTTTTTTTTTGAGAATGGTGAATTTGAATAAAAGTTACAATAAAATATTTTTTTTGAGACTGGTGAATTCGAACAAAAGTTAAAATATTTTTTTCGAGACTGGTGAATTCGAAGAAAACTTACAATATTTTTTTTTTGAGACTGGTTTTTTTTCGAGAGTGGTGAATTCGAAAAAAGTTACAATAAAATATTTTCAAGAGTGAGGAATTCAAAGAAAATTTACAATAATATCTTTTTTTTTGGAGACTGGTAAATTCGAAGAAAAGTTACAATATTTTTTTCTAGACTGGTGAATTCGAATAAAATTTACAAAAAAATATTTTTCTTCGAGACTGGTGGATTCCAAAAAAAGTTACAATAATCTATTTTTTTTTCAAGACTGGACAATTCGAGTAAAAGTTACAATGAAATATTTTTTGTTCAAGACTGATGAATTCGTAGAAAAGTTACAATAAAATATTTTTTTTCGAGACTGGTGAATTCGAAGAAAAGTTTCAAAAAAATATTTTTTTTTCGAGACAGATGAATTCGAAGAAAAGTTACAATATTTTTCTCGAGACTGGTGAATTCGAATAAAAGTTACAATAAAACATTTTTTTCGGGACGTGAATTTCAAGAAAAGTTACAATAGTATATTTTTTTTCAAGACTGGTGAATTCGAATAAAAGATACAATAAAATATTTTTTTTCGAGACTGGTGAATTCGAATAAAAGTTACAATAAACTATTTGTTTCGAGACTGGTCAATTCGAATAAAAGTTACAATGAAATATTTTTTGTTCGAGACTCATGAATTCGAAGGAAAGTTACAAAATATTTTTTTTTCGAGACTGGTGAATTCGAAGAAAAGTTACAATATTTTTTCTCGAGACTGGTGAATTCGAATAAAAGTTACAATAAAACATTTTTTTCGGGACTGGTGAATTTCAAGAAAAACTATAGTAGTATATTTTTTTTGAGAATGGTGAATTCGAATAAAAGTTACAATAAAACATTTTTTTTTGAGACTGGTGAATTCGAAGAAAACTTAAAATATTTTTTTTTTCAGTGGTTTTTTTTCGAGACTGGTGATTTTGAAAAAAGTTACACTAAAATATTTTTTTTCAAGACTGAGGAATTCGAAGAAAATTTACAATAATATCTTTTTTTCGACTGGTAAATTCGAAGGAAAGTTACAATATTTTTTTTCAAGACTGGTGAATTCGAATAAAAGTTACAAAATATTTTTTTTCGAGACTGGTGAATTCGAATAAAGGTTACAATAAACTATATGTTTCGAGACTGGTCAATTCGAATAAAAGTTACAATGAAATATCTTTTGTTCGAGACTGATGAATTCGAAGAAAAGTTACAATAAAATATTTTTTTTTCGAGACTGGTGAATTCGAAGAAAAGTTTCAATAAAATATTTTTTTCGAGACTGGTGAATTCGAATAAAAGTTACAAAAATATTTTTTTTTTTCAAGACTGGTGAATTCGAATAAAAGTTACATTAAATATTTTTTTTTCGAGACCAGTGAATTCGAAGAAAAGTTACAAAATAATTTATTTCGTCACAATAAAATATTTTTTTCGAGACTGGTGAATTCGAAGAAAAGTTACAATGAAATATTTTTTTTTCGAGACTGGTGAATTCGAAGAAAAGTTACAATATTTTTTTTCGAGACTGGTTTTTTCTAGACTGGTGAATTTCAATAAAAGTTACAATAAAATATTTTTTTCGAGACTGGTGAATTTATATTAAAGTTACAATATATTCTTTTTTGAGACTGGTGAATTCGAAAAGTTACAATAAAATCTTTCTTTTTGGATACTGGTGAATTCTAAGAAAAGTTACAATATTTTTTTTCGAGACTGGTGAATTCGAAGAAAACTTACAAAATTTTTTTTCGAGTGGATTTTTTTCGAGACTGGTGAATTCGAAAAAAGTTAATAAAATATTTTTTTTCTAGACTGAGGAATTCGAAGAAAATATATAAAATATTTTTTTCGCGACTGGTGAAT
>NC_092240.1:48334793-48353485 GCF_036320965.1 Panulirus ornatus | reverse complement strand
ACCATATCCCCCACCACCGCAACGCTACCATATTCCCCCCCACCGCAACACTACCATATCCCCCACCACCGCAACGCTACCATATCCCCCACCACCGCAACACTACCATATCCCCCACCACCGCAACACTACCATATCCCCCCATCGCAACACTACCATATTCCCCCGCCACCGCAACATTACCATATCCCCCACCACCGCAACGCTACCATATCCCCCACCACCGCAACACTACCATATCCCCCACCACCGCAACGCTACCATATCCCCCACCACCGCAACACTACCATATCCCCCACCACCGCAACACTACCATATCCCCCCATCGCAACACTACCATATTCCCCCGCCACCGCAACACTACCATATCCCCCACCACCGCAACGCTACCATATCCCCCACCACCGCAACACTACCATATCCCCCACCACCGCAACACTACCATATCCCCCCATCGCAACACTACCATATTCCCCCACCGCAACGCTACCATATCCCCCCGCCACTGCAACACTATCGTATCCCCCCACCGCAACACTACCGTATCCCCCCACCTCAACATAGACTTCACAACAATACAAACACATCCTGGAGCGCCCATGGCTCCCCCTTCCCCCATTAATCACCCATAATAACAGCTGGGCAGGAGCGCCGACCTAATAACTCGACACGGAAATAAGAGAAAACCGTAAACAAGACCAAATTTCAGGGTTGCAGAGGGGGTAATGGAGGGGGTTGGGTACTTTCCCGAGGTTTGGGGGGGGGAGAGGGAATCTGTGGGGCTCGCTTTATGTTAATTGAATGAGCTGATTGAAAGTAGCCCCCTTTCCCTTGTAATGTCTTGTAATCAAATACTTTCTTTTTCTGTTTCCTTGATTGTACGTGTACCATAATTTCATCAATTGATCAGAAATCTTTCGTTTATTAATTAACTTGACCCTATCAAACGATTTCATATTTATCATTTATCTATTTATTTTTTTTTTACAAATCCATTCTCCAACAGTCTTCATCGCTATGCCAGTACGGGACCTTAGATCATATTTTCTTTCGTTAATCCTCTAAGTCCTCTCCGTCACCACAGCCAGTACCATCATGGCCGCCGTTATCATTACCTGTAATTTTGGCGTTACTATCTTATATATATATATAATACATAACCGTGAACTGGCTGGTGGATATTCATTATTCTGAACATTCTATTTTTTTATTTTTTTTTTCCCGCCATTTTCCGCGGGATTGCGTGAGACTCGTTTTCGTCAGCTGTTTTCCCTGGTCGTACAGTTGGAGATCTTTAAAAATGGCGGCGAGTCCCGTTGACCGCTATTTTGCATCGACAAGATGAGAGAGAGAGAGAGAGAGAGAGAGAGAGAGAGAGAGAGAGAGAGAGAGAGAGAGAGAGAGAGAGAGAGAGAAGCAATTAATGATCTCGACTAACCAGAGTTAGAAACGCGTAACCATAGATTATCGTACATCATGCCTAACTGCTGACATTTCTCTCCTGCGGTTACTTAATTTTCTTTTTTCTTTTTGTTTCGCGCAGATTAACTAACATTTTCTGTAGCTTAACAGACTTTATTTTAAGAAGTGAGTAAACCAGCCCTTCAGGGTTAGGTATACTATAAGGGTTTAAATAAACTTTATGAATTACGTAAACTCTACTTCAACGGTTTACATTATCGTACACTTGGTCTTTGGTAATTTGGGCTTAATTGGCTGTTGACTGCCAGGGTCGTTAAAGCCGTCATTGCCAAATTATAACCAACATTCGCCAAAAAAAATGAAAAGTTTGAAAACCTTTTTTTTTTAAGTGTTAAAGATAATCTTAAGACCATATACTTTCTCACGGTATATATATATATATATATATATATATATATATATATATATATATATATATATATATATATATATATATATATATATATATGAGTCCACGGGGAAAATGAAACACGAAAAGTTCCCAAGTGCACTTTCGTGTAATAATCACATCATCAGGGGAGACACAAGAGAGAAATATAAGTCTGTTGATATACAACGAAGAGACGAAGAGAGAATCACATGTTTACCAAATGGCGTCCTAGCTTCGTCTCTTCGTTGTATATCAACAGACTGTTATATTTCTCTCTTGTGTCTCCCCTGATGATGTGATTATTACACGAAAGTGCACTTGGGAACTTTTCGTGTTTCATTTTCCCCGTGGACTCATATATATATATATATATATATATATATATATATATATATATATATATATATATATATATACACACACACAAGATTATGAAATCCTACAAATAGATACAAGTTATCGTACTTGATATCTAAAAGTACCGTACTACGGGAAATCTTATCATATGTCTAGATTAATCATTTTCTACGATTACTTTTAGTGCGTAACAACGAGGAATTGAATTCGTCTTTTTCTAAAGGCTCATTTCACATTTCAAAATTCTAAACTGCCGCGTTGTTATAATCTAAACTGCTAGTACAGTGGTTTAGCTAAGGTTATCGTACTCAGATGGTCGTTATTGTGCACGAAGACTTTACACCCGGTCTTGCCAACGTACACAAACCCCGACACACAACCATCATACACTGTGTGTGTACTTCACGGTTCAGAACACACTTGTTCTCGATGTTATTTTCACCTCAGAAATAACCTAAGATTGCAATATTGTTCCCACAGTACCGCTCTCGGGAGATCGTAAAAGTAAAATGAAGTATTTTAGAGAAAAAAAACATGTAGTTCTAAAGTCCATAACTTTTGTGTTATTTGTTTAATGGCGTCGGGCTCGGCATGGAGGGATCATATGTATAATTTCCAGCAGCAAATATTCGTAATAATATAATTGTTATTCTCAGAAGTATATAAATAGTAACAATATATATATATATATATTCGTCATTCAGCATGATGTCTCTATGGTTGAATAATTTGTTTATGGATGGTGTGGTTAGGGAGGTGAATGCAAGAGTTTTGGAGAGAGGGGCACGTATGCAGTCTGTTGTGGATGAGAGGGCTTGGGAAAAGAGTCAGTTGTTGTTCGCTGATGATATGGTGCTCATGGCTGACTTGAGTGAGAAACTGCAGAGGTTGGTGACTGAGTTTGGAAATGTGTGTGATAGGAGAAATTGAGTGCAAATGTGAATAAGAGCAAGGTCAATAGGTTCAGTAGGGTTGAGGAACAAGTTAATTGGGATGTAAGTTTGAATGGAGAAAAATTGTAGGAAGTGAAGTGTTTCAGCTATCTGGGAGTGGACCTCGCAGTGGATGGAACCATGGAAGCGGAAGTAAGTTACAAGGTGGGGAAGGGGGCGAAGGTTCTTAGAGCAATGAAGAATGTGTGGAAGTAGAGCTAAAATGGGTATGTTTGAAGGAATGGTGGTGCCAACAATATTATGTGGATGCAAGGCATGGGCCATAGATAGGGTTGTACAGAGGAGGGTGGATGTGTTGGTAATAAAATGTTTGAGGATAATATGTGGTGTGAGGCAGTTTGATCGAGTAAGTAATGAAAGGCTTAGAGATATGTGTGGTATACCCCAGTATACCACATCATTCCAATTCACTCTGTTTGTTGTACGCCTTTCACCCTCCTGCATGTTCAGGCCCCGATCACTCAAATATATATATATATATATTATCCCTGGGGATAGGGGAGAAAGAATACTTCCCACGTATTTCCTGCGTGTCGTAGAAGGCGACTAAAAGAGGAGGGAGCGGGGGGCTGGAAATCCTCCCCTCTCGTTTTTTTTAATTTTCCAAAAGAAGGAACAGAGAAGGGGGACCTTTGAGGATATTCCCTCAAAGGTCCAGTCCTCTGTTCTTAACGCAACCTCGCTGATGCGGGAAATGGCGAATAGTATGAAAGAAAAGAAATATATATATATATATATATATATATATATATATATATATATATATATATATATATATATATATATATATATATCTTTCTTTTTTCTTTTTTCAAACTATTCGCCATTTCCCGCATCAGCGAGGTAGCGTTAAGAACAGAGGACTGAGCCTTTGAGGGACTACCCCCACCCGGCCCAATTCTCTGTTCCTTCTTTTGGAAAATTAAAAAAAAAACGAGAGGGGAGGATTTCCAGCCCCCCGCTCCCTCCTCTTTTAGTCGCCTTCTACGACACGCAGGAAATACGTGGGAAGTATTCTTTCTCCCCTATCCCCAGGGATAATATATATATATATATATATATATATATATATATATATATATATATATATATATATATATATATATATAGTCTCAAAATTAACATCAAATATCACTACTTTTGCATTATTTTATTTATCAGCATCGGACTCAGCGTAGAGGGATCATACTTATAATACCCGGCCAGAAATATTATCACAATATAACTGTATTTGTCGTCTTCTATTTATCTTTAATACCTAAAGAAGACGCTGAAGCCTTTCCTTATTTATCTCCCCAGTTGGTGGAATTTATTTGACGTTGCTGGCCATAATTAACAGCTGACAGATCCCCGAAAACAACCGACCAGCCAATGAGAAATTCGCTCCTCTGCGTTTGATAGCCTAGCTTACGTCATCGGGCCACAGGGATTCCAACCCACGCTGGCAATGCCTTCTATATCTCTCGTATCTCGATATCCACCATCGCCGGATAGACTGTCAGATAGTAGGAAGAGAGATAGAGCATCTAGAAAGCCTTTTCCTGGAGCCATTCATCTCCTTCCCTCTCTCTCTCTCTCTCTCTCTCTCTCTCTCTCTCTCTCTCTCTCTCTCTCTCTCTATCTCTCTCTCTCTCTCTGCCTTTAAATGTCGTTTTTCGGGGTCAGGTTGGGTGGGTGTTATGATGGCTCGCTTGGCGTGGGTATGAGGATGCTATCCCACAGCCCTATGGCCTTTGAATGGCTATTAATGATAATAATAATAATAATAATAATAATAATAATAATAATAATAATAATAATAGAATAATAATAATTACTGTTATTATTATTATTATTATTATTATTATTATTATTATTAATATTATTATTATTATTATTATCATTATTATTATCATTATTATTATTATTATTATTATCATTATTATTATCATTATTATTATTATTATTATCATTATTATTATTATTATTATCATTATATTATCATAATTACTAATATTTCCCCTTGGGGCGCCTCTCGTGTCGTTCCTTTAGGCTATCATGGATCCGAGTCTGGATCCGTGTACCAGAACGCCTCCAACCCAGCCAGGCGAGGATCACAACAATGCCCCCCCCCCCCCCCCTTAGGGCGTCACCCTGACCCTCTTACGTCGCTCCACATGTCTCGCTTTTGTCTCTCCCTCTCCCCCCCTCCCCCCCACGCTTTATGATCGTTAGAGGGTAGTTTGGTGGTTCGGTTGTGCGGTGTTTTTTGATGGGTCGTTTCAAGCCGGGTGGAGTTGCTTTTATTATTTTAGAACAGATGGTTATTACAAGTTAAATTCTCTCTCTCTCTCTCTCTTTCTCTCTCTCTCTCTCTCTCTCTCTCTCTCTCTCTCTCTCTCTCTCTCTCTCTCTCTCGCGGGCGTTTAAAAGACTCAGCTCACCGTTATTTTTAGCGCTATTTGAGATTATTATTTATTTTTTTCACACGACGGTATACGACCCTTGAGCACGACGGTATACGACCCTTGACCACGACGGTATACGACCCTTGAGCACGACGGTATACGACCCTTGAACACGACGGTATACTACCCTTGACCACGACGGTATACGACCCTTGAACACGACGGTATACGACCCTTGAACAACGTCAATATACGACCCTTGACCACGACGGTATACGACCCTTGACCACGAAGGTATACGACCCTTGAACAACGTCAATATACGACCCTTGACCACGACGGTATACGACCCTTGACCACGACGGTATACGACCCTTGAACAACGTCAATATACGACCCTTGACCACGACGGTATACGACCCTTGACCACGAAGGTATACGACCCTTGAACACGACGGTATACGACCCTTGACCACGACGGTATACGACAATTGAACACGACGGTATACGACCCTTGAACAACGTCAATACGACCCTTGAACACGAGTGTACGGTGTTACAATTCACATGAACAACTGGTGTTGAGAAATCACTTTGAATTTGTTGATTGTAACGAAGTTGGCTCAATGATAATAACCCCCCCCCCCTCCCTCTGACCCCCCCTACCCCTATATCAATTAGGACCCCCCCCCCACGATCAAGTCCTGATTCCTATATTACATAAATCTAATGGCCATCATAACAATGAAATTTAAAAAAACTGACAAAAAAGCAAATTTATATATATATACATACATACATATATATATATATATATATATATATATATATATATATATATATATATATATATATATATATATATATATATATGTGTTTGATGATAGAGTGGCAGATATAGGGTGTTTTGGTCGAGGTGGTGTGCAAAGTGAGAGGGTTAAGGAAAATGATTTGGTAAACAGAGAAGAGGTAGTGAAAGCTTTGCGGAAGATGAAAGCCGGCAAGGCAGCAGGTTTGGATGGTATTGCAGTGGAATTTATTAAAAAAGGGGGTGACTGTATTGTTGACTGGTTGGTAAGGTTATTTAATGTATGTATGACTCATGGTGAGGTGCCTGAGGATTGGCGGAATGCGTGCATAGTGCCATTGTACAAAGGCAAAGGGGATAAGAGTGAGTGCTCAAATTACAGAGGTATAAGTTTGTTGCGTATTCCTGGTAAATTATATGGGAGGGTATTGATTGAGAGGGTGAAGGCATGTACAGAGCATCAGATTGGGGAAGAGCAGTGTGGTTTCAGAAGTGGTAGAGGATGTGTGGATCAGGTGTTTGCTTTGAAGAATGTATGTGAGAAATACTTAGAAAAGCAAATGGATTTGTATGTAGCATTTATGGATCTGGAGAAGGCATATGATAGAGTTGATAGAGATGCTCTGTGGAAGGTATTAAGAATATATGGTGTGGGAGGAAAGTTGTTAGAAGCAGTGAAAAGTTTTTATCGAGGATGTAAGGCATGTGTACGTGTAGGAAGAGAGGAAAGTGATTGGTTCTCAGTGAATGTAGGTTTGCGGCAGGGGTGTGTGATGTCTCCATGGTTGTTTAATTTGTTTATGGATGGGGTTGTTAGGGAGGTAAATGCAAGAGTTTTGGAAAGAGGGGCAAGTATGAAGTCTGTTGGGGATGAGAGAGCTTGGGAAGTGAGTCAGTTGTTGTTCGCTGATGATACAGCGCTGGTGGCTGATTCATGTGAGAAACTGCAGAAGCTGGTGACTGAGTTTGGTAAAGTGTGTGGAAGAAGAAAGTTAAGAGTAAATGTGAATAAGAGCAAGGTTATTAGGTACAGTAGGGTTGAGGGTCAAGTCAATTGGGAGGTGAGTTTGAATGGAGAAAAACTGGAGGAAGTGAAGTGTTTTAGATATCTGGGAGTGGATCTGGCAGCGGATGGAACCATGGAAGCGGAAGTGGATCATAGGGTGGGGGAGGGGGCGAAAATTCTGGGAGCCTTGAAAAATGTGTGGAAGTCGAGAACATTATCTCGGAAAGCAAAAATGGGTATGTTTGAAGGAATAGTGGTTCCAACAATGTTGTATGGTTGCGAGGCGTGGGCTATGGATAGAGTTGTGCGCAGGAGGATGGATGTGCTGGAAATGAGATGTTTGAGGACAATGTGTGGTGTGAGGTGGTTTGATCGAGTGAGTAACGTAAGGGTAAGAGAGATGTGTGGAAATAAAAAGAGCGTGGTTGAGAGAGCAGAAGAGGGTGTTTTGAAGTGGTTTGGGCACATGGAGAGGATGAGTGAGGAAAGATTGACCAAGAGGATATATGTGTCGGAGGTGGAGGGAACGAGGAGAAGAGGGAGACCAAATTGGAGGTGGAAAGATGGAGTGAAAAAGATTTTGTGTGATCGGGGCCTGAACATGCAGGAGGGTGAAAGGAGGGCAAGGAATAGAGTGAATTGGAGCGATGTGGTATACCGGGGTTGACGTGCTGTCAGTGGATTGAATTAAGGCATGTGAAGCGTCTGGGGTAAACCATGGAAAGCTGTGTAGGTATGTATATTTGCGTGTGTGGACGTATATATATATATACATGTGTATGGGGGGGGGGGGGCGGTTGGGCCATTTCTTTCGTCTGTTTCCTTGCGCTACCTCGCAAACGCGGGAGACAGCGACAAAGTATAATAAAAAAAAAAATAAAAATAAATAAATATGTATATATATATATATATATATATATATATATATATATATATATATATATATGTCTCCCGCGTTTGCGAGGTAGCGCAAGGAAACAGACGAAAGAAATGGCCCAACCCCCCCATACACATGTATATACATACGTCCACACACGCAAATATACATACCTACACAGCTTTCCATGATTTACCCGAGACGCTTCACATGCCTTGATTCAATCCACTGACAGCACGTCAACCTCGGTATACCACATCGCTCCAATTCACTCTATTCCTTGCCCTCCTTTCACCCTCCTGCATGTTCAGGCCCCGATCACACAAAATCTTTTTCACTCCATCTTTCCACCTCCAATTTGGTCTCCCTCTTCTCCTCGTTCCCTCCACCTCCGACACATATATCCTCTTGGTCAATCTTTCCTCACTCATTCTCTCCATGTGACCAAACCATTTCAAAACACCCTCTTCTGCTCTCTCAACCACGCTCTTTTTATTTCCACACATCTCTCTTACCCTTACGTTACTCACTCGATCAAACCACCTCACACCACACATATATATATATATATATATATATATATATATATATATATATATATATATATATATATATATATATAAATATATATATATATATATATATATTATATGGGAGGGTATTGATTGAGAGGGTGAAGGCATGTACAGAGCATCAGATTGGGGAAGAGCAGTGTGGTTTCAGAAGTGGTAGAGGATGTGTGGATCAGGTGTTTGCTTTGAAGAATGTATGTGAGAAATACTTAGAAAAGCAAATGGATTTGTATGTAGCATTTATGGATCTGGAGCAGGCATATGATAGAGTTGATAGAGATGCTCTGTGGAAGGTATTAAGAATATATGGTGTGGGAGGCAAGTTGTTAGAAGCAGTGAAAAGTTTTTATCGAGGATGTAAGGCATGTGTACGAGTAGGAAGAGAGGAAAGTGATTGGTTCTCAGTGAATGTAGGTGTGTGGCAGGGGTGTGTGATGTCTCCATGGTTGATTAATTTGTTTATGGATGGGGTTGGTAGGGAGGTGAATGCAAGAGTTTTGGAAAGAGGGGCAAGTATGCAGTCTGTTGTGGATGAGAGAGCTTGGGAAGTGAGTCAGTTGTTGTTCGCTGATGATACAGCCGTGGTGGCTGATTCATGTGAGAAACTGCAGAAGCTGGTGACTGAGTTTGGTAAAGTGTGTGAAAGAAGAAAGTTAAGAGTAAATGTGAATAAGAGCAAGGTTATTAGGTACAGTAGGGTTGAGGGTCAAGTCAATTGGGAGGTGAGTTTGAATGGAGAAAAACTGGAGGAAGTAAAGTGTTTTAGATATCTGGGAGTGGATCTGGCAGCGGATGGAACCATGGAAGCGGAAGTGGATCATAGGGTGGGGGAGGGGATGAAAATCCTGGCAGCCTTGAAGAATGTGTGGAAGTCGAGAACATTATCTCGGAAAGCAAAAATGGGTATGTTTGAAGGAATAGTGGTTCCAACAATGTTGTATGGTTGCGAGGCGTGGGCTATGGATAGAGTTGTGCGCAGGAGGATGGATGTGCTGGAAATGAGATGTTTGAGGACAATATGTGGTGTGAGGTGGTTTGATCGAGTAAGTAACGTAAGGGTAAGAGAGATGTGTGGAAATAAAAAGAGTGTGGTTGAGAGAGCAGAAGAGGGTGTTTTGAAATGGTTTGGTCACATGGAGAGAATGAGTGAGGAAAGATTGACCAAGAGGATATATGTGTCAGAGGTGGAGGGAACGAGGAAAAGTGGGAGACCAAATTGGAGGTGGAAAGATGGAGTGAAAAAGATTTTGAGTGATCGGAGCCTGAACATGCAGGAGGGTGAAAGGCGGGCAAGGAATAGAGTGAATTGGAACGATGTGGTATACCGGTGTCGACGTGCTGTCAGTGGATTGAATCAGGGCATGTGAAGCGTCTGGGGTAAACCATGGAAAGTTGTGTGGTGCCTGGATGTGGAAAGGGAGCTGTGGTTTCGGTGCATTATTACATGACAGCTGGAGACTGAGTGTGAACGAATGTGGCCTTTGTTGTCTTTTCCTAGCGCTACCTCGCACACATGAGGGGGGAGGGGGTTGTTATTCCATGTGTGGCGAGGTGGCGATGGGAATGAATAAAGGCAGACAGTATGAACTATGTACATGTGTATATATGTATATGTCTGTGTGTGTATATATATGTATACATTGAGATGTATAGGTATGTATATTTGCGTGTGTGGACGTGTATGTATATACATGTGTATGGGGGTGGGTTGGGCCATTCTTTCGTCTGTTTCCTTGCGCTACCTCGCTAACGCGGGAGACAGCGACAAAGCAAAATAAACAAATAAATAAACATTATGACCTTCTTACCTGGAACAGAAAACGGGTCATATACTGGAGAAAATCATCCCCGTTTTCGCCAGCTTCAGGGCCAACTATGGTAATCCGGAAATAACATGGGTTTCTGTCGAAGCTTCGGGAGGGTCCACTGGAGATCCTTCAAACCCATCACTGAGGCACTTTCTCCCTCTTCCCTCCCACTCACACACATAACTTGGTCCACACTGGAGTTAAACTGTCCATTTCTTCACCTCCACAACAGTTGTGATGGTGAGCGTTATCAAAAGTTACGTGAGCGAGTTGGGAAAGAAGATGTATTACGATTTTCTTCTTTTTCTTTTTGAGGGCCAGGCACTTTGTTTTGGTAGGGCTGTCAACATGGCTGAAGGGGGTACATCTTTCTCTTGTGTGTCGCCTCCCATACATCTTTCTAAAGGTGATTCATTATTCCCTTTTCTTGCTTTAACGTCCTATCTCTGTGGTTATATAAATTACTTTTGATTATATCATCGTGCGCGCTATATACCGTCACCAAGGGTGATGGGGGAGGAGGAAGGGGTGAGGAAATGGGGCAAAAACTGGTTTTACTCAGTCGTCCTCCTCCCCTTCCCTCCCGACTCGTGTTTTTTCTCATAGGACGATCAACGTCGACAGCCGTGGCCTATCCTGCAACATATATATACGTAGTCCATCCTGCCTTAACAGACCAACATAGATATTCATCTAAGCTTAAGAGACGGTCAGTTAAAGTGAAAATAATGACTTTGAATATCCTCAGTGATGCTTCAGCTTAATATTCTCTTGATCTCCTCCTCCTCCTCGTGTCGTTGTCCGTACTGGGATGCGGAAGGCACGTAAAGTAGGGTGGCCTGGCCTCCTCTATACCCCGTCGGAATTCAGGAATTGTACTTTCCCTGGCGATGCCACATTGCTGCCTCCCCAGACGTGTACAAATCCTATATAAAATATAAACAGAATCCATCTTCCTCTTCGCCATGACAGGGTAATTTATATAGCAGATAATTTATATAGCAGATAATTTATATAGCAGATAATTTATATAGCAGATAATTTATATAGCAGATAATTTATATAACAGATAATCTATATAGCAGATAATTTATATAGCAGATAATTCATGTTTTATTGATCTTATATAAAGGTTTTAAGGACGATTTCTGATATTTTTCATATATATATTTTTTTTCCTTCCCTCTGGTTCGTCGTAATGACTGAAATGACCAATTAGCGGACAAGGTTGTCAGGTAACGGTTATTTATTCATGTAATTATTCTTTATCATTATCATCATCGCCTTCACGTCTCATTAGTTTTGTATTGAATTTTTCTATTCGTTTTATATCCGTGTGGTTTAACTCTGTGGTTTATATCCCTGTGGTTTAAATCCCTGTGGTTTATATCCTTGTGGTTTAAATCCCTGTGGTTTATATCCTTGTTGTTTATATCCTTGTGGTTTATATCCCTGTGGTTTATATCCTTGTGGTTTATATCCTTGTGGTTTATATCCTTGTGGTTTATATCCTTGTGGTTTATATCCCTGTGGTTTATATCCTTGTGGTTTATATCCTTGTGGTTTATATCCTTGTGGTTTATATCCTTGTGGTTTATATCCTTGTGGTTTATATCCCTGTGGTTTATATCCTTGTGGTTTATATCCCTGTGGTTTATATCCTTGTGGTTTATATCCTTGTGGTTTATATCCCTGTGGTTTATATCCTTGTGGTTTATATCCTTGTGGTTTATATCCTTGTGGTTTATATCCTTGTGGTTTATATCCTTGTGGTTTATATCCCTGTGGTTTATATCCTTGTGGTTTATATCCTTGTGGTTTATATCCTTGTGGTTTATATCCCTGTGGTTTATATCCTTGTGGTTTATATCCTTGTGGTTTATATCCCTGTGGTTTATATCCTTGTGGTTTATATCCCTGTGGTTTATATCCTTGTGGTTTATATCCTTGTGGTTTATATCCCTGTGGTTTATATCCTTGTGGTTTATATCCTTGTGGTTTATATCCTTGTGGTTTATATCCTTGTGGTTTAAATCCCTGTGGTTTATATCCTTGTGGTTTATATCCTTGTGGTTTATATCCTTGTGGTTTATATCCTTGTGGTTTATATCCTTGTGGTTTAAATCCCTGTGGTTTATATCCTTGTGGTTTATATCCTTGTGGTTTATATCCTTGTGATTTATATCCTTGTGGTTTATATCCTTGTGGTTTATATCCTTGTGGTTTATATCCTTGTGGTTTATATCCTTGTGGTTTATATCCTTGTGGTTTATATCCCTGTGGTTTATATCCTTGTGGTTTATATCCTTGTGGTTTATATCCTTGTGATTTATATCATTGTGGTTTATATCCTTGTGGTTTATATCCTTGTGGTTTATATCCTTGTGGTTTATATCCTTGTGGTTTAAATCCCTGTGGTTTATATCCTTGTGGTTTATATCCTTGTGGTTTATATCCTTGTGATTTATATCCTTGTCGTTTAACCCTATGGTGAAACCCTGTGGTTTATCTCCTTGTGGTTTATATCCTTGTGGTTTAACCCTGTGTGGTGTTTACTTTGTCAGATGTTTTAACAAATTTTTGGGGAAAAAAGTAAAACAAAAAAGGGGAAAAGCGTTCCTTTAATTTCAGCTTCATAAAAATGGTATGGTCGCCAGCGATCAAATATATTGGGGGAGGGGAGGGAGAAAAGAGGGGAGGGGAGGGGAGAAAGAGGGGAGAAAGAGGGGAGGGGGAGGGGAGAAAAGAGGGGAGGGGGAGGGGAGAAAGAGAGGAGGGGGGAGGGCATGTGTTCTGGGGCACCTTTGAGGACCTGGGGTGGAAGGCAGGGGGGGGGGGGAGGGGAAGTTATGTTGGAGAGAGAGAGAGAGAGAGAGAGAGAGAGAGAGAGAGAGAGAGAGAGAGAGAGCAGCAAGGACCCAGGCCTAATCTCTCCAATCACCAAGGACGTGTGTGGACTTCTGATTGGCTGGGGTAATTCGGGGCCTAAATCAAACTGGCCATTAAGAATGTTACAATCAAACTAACATACACCAGTCGAAATAGAATTTAACATTTTCCTCAAGTGTTGAAGTTAATTCTTTAAGACCTCATATATATATATATATATATATATATATATATATATATATATATATATATATATATATATATATATGATGCCCTCCAACAGCAAGGATTCGAACCCAGGACCTTTTGCGTGTCAGCTGGGCACGCAAAACGCTCGGCTATGATCTAACCTGTGACTGAAGAGCCATAGAAATACTTACATTCTTTTCCAAATGGCCAAAAATCTTTTGGATTTCTATACACAAAAGGATACCAAAAACCAGATAAATAATATTTTCTTTTTATTAGATGAAAATATATAAAAAAAAACAAAACAAGAAATCATTTTATTTACACTGTAGCAGATGTTACCGGACTCCACCTTTGCCCAGTAGTGGGGGAAAAAAAAAGTCACCTTCGGCGAGGGTGTATCATCCTATCCCTGCTACTGGAGGGAGCGCACCATTGGAGCTGTAGGAAAATGGATACATTCCAGAACCGTTTTTTTTTCTGGATAGGAGATTTGGGGCAATTATGTATGAATAAATACATTTACAACATGAATAATAAAACCGACACACAACAGAGACACATAATAATAATAATAATAATAATAATAATAATAATAATAATAATAATAATAATAATAAGAGGGAGACCAAATTGGAGGTGGAAAGATGGAGTGAAAAAGATTTTGTGTGATCGGGGCCTGAACATGCAGGAGGGTGAAAGGAGGGCAAGGAATAGAGTGAATTGGATCGATGTGGTATACCGGGGTTGACGTGCTGTCAGTGGATTGAATCAGGGCATGTGAAGCGTCTGGGGTAAACCATGGAAAGCTGTGTAGGTATGTATATTTGCGTGTGTGGACGTGTGTATGTACATGTGTATGGGGGGGGTTGGGCCATTTCTTTCGTCTGTTTTCTTGCGCTACCTCGCAAACGCGGGAGATAGCGACAAAGTATAATAAGAAAAAATAATATAATAATAATAATATTAATAATAATAATAATAATAATAATAATAATAATAATAATAATAATGATAATAATAGTAATAATAACAACAATGATAATAATAACAATAATATAATTCAACATTGACGCCAATAACACTTAAAAAACAACATCATTAACAATCTAAACATCTTTATCATAAATACAATTATCGGGAGAGATTACAACTATTGACAATAATCACAACAACACATACCTCGGACCATAATACACAGACGAGTGTATTATGGATCACACATAACAATACACAAGTTCTGTACATAATATTTACACATTAAAGTTGCCTTTGAATATTACAATGAAGTAAACGTCTATTATTCAAATGGAAAATAGAAATAAATATGTGGTTAAGACTTGACATCTTGTGTGAAACGTCTATTATTCAAATGGAAAATAGAAATAAATATGTGGTTAAGACTTGACACCTTGTGTGAAACGTCTATTATTCAAATGGAAAATAGAAATAAATATGTGGTTAAGACTTGACATCTTGTGTGAAACGTCTGTTATCTAAATGCAAAATAGAAATAAATATGTGGTTAAGACTTGACACCTTGTGTGAAACGTCTATTATTCAAATGGAAAATAGAAATAAATATGTGGTTAAGACTTGACATCTTGTGTGAAACGTCTGTTATCTAAATGCAAAATAGAAATAAATATGTGGTTAAGACTTGACACCTTGTGTGAAACGTCTATTATTCAAATGGAAAATAGAAATAAATATGTGGTTAAGACTTGACATCTTGTGTGAAACGTCTGTTATCTAAATGCAAAATAGAAATAGATATGTGGTTAAGACTTGACACCTTGTGTGAAACGTCTATTATCTAAATGCAAAATAGAAATAAATATGTGGTTAAGACTTGATATGTATGTATATATGTTGATGGACAAAATACATAGATTACATGGGGATACATACATGATACATGGAAGGATGCATTAATGTATGTATTGTATAATACATGACATTAAGAAGGAGGGATACATACATGATACATGAAAGATGTATTAATGTATGTATTGTATAATACATGACATTAAGAAGGAGGGATACATACATGATACATGGAAGGATGTATTAATGTATGTATTGTATAATACATGACATTAAGAAGGAGGGATACATACATGATACATGAAAGATGTATTAATGTATGTATTGTATAATACATGACATTAAGAAGGAGGGATACATACATGATACATGGAAGGATGTATTAATGTATGTATTGTATAATACATGACATTAAGAAGGAGGGATACATACATGATACATGGGAGGATGTATTAATGTATGTATTGTATAATACATGACATTAAGAAGGAGGGATACATACATGATACATGGGAGGATGTATTAATGTATGTATTGTATAATACATGACATTAAGAAGGAGGGATACATACATGATACATGGAAGGATGTATTAATGTATGTATTGTATAATACATGACATTAAGAAGGAGGGATACATACATGATACATGGAAGGATGTATTAATGTATGTATTGTATAATACATGACATTAAGAAGGAGGGATACATACATGATACATGGAAGGATGTATTAATGTATGTATTGTATAATACATGACATTAAGAAGGAGGGATACATACATGATACATGGATGGATGTATTAATGTATGTATTGTATAATACATGACATTAAGAAGGAGGGATACATACATGATACATGGAAGGATGTATTAATGTATGTATTGTATAATACATGACATTAAGAAGGAGGGATACATACATGATACATGGAAGGATGTATTAATGTATGTATTGTATAATACATGACATTAAGAAGGAGGGATACATACATGATACATGGAAGGATGTATTAATGTATGTATTGTATAATACATGACATTAAGAAGGAGGGATACATACATGATACATGGAAGGATGTATTAATGTATGTATTGTATAATACATGACATTAAGAAGGAGGGATACATACATGATACATGGAAGGATGTATTAATGTATGTATTGTATAATACATGACATTAAGAAGGAGGGATACATACATGATACATGGGAGGATGTATTAATGTATGTATTGTATAATACATGACATTAAGAAGGAGGGATACATACATGATACATGGATGGATGTATTAATGTATGTATTGTATAATACATGACATTAAGAAGGAGGGATACATACATGATACATGGATGTATTAATGTATGTATTGTATAATACATGACATTAAGAAGGTGGAAGAAGGAAAGCAGAAGTTGCCAGTTCTCACAAGAAATGGATTTTGTCCACCTGAAGAAAAATATCGAATTCTGGCTGACATGTTCCAAACATCTAGGTGGCCGGGGTTCGACATTTCTCATGGGTACTTTGGAGTGGTTGGAGTGGGGTCTTTGAGAGCTTGGAGGTCCAGGTTGAGTGGCTAAAAGGAGGCTTTTGGAGTGGAGTCTTTGAGAGCTTGGAGGTCAGTGGCTAAAAGGAGGCTTTTGGAGGGGAGTCTTTGAGAGCTTGGAGGTCCAGGTTGAGTGGCTAAAAGGAGGCTTTTGGAGTGGAGTCTTTGAGAGCTTGGAGGTCCAGGTTGAGTGGCTAAAAGGAGGCTTTTGGAGTGGAGTCTTTGAGAGCTTGGAGGTCCAGGTTGAGTAGCTAAAAGGAGGCTTTTGGAGGGGAGTCTTTGAGAGCTTGGAGGTCCAGGTTGAGTGGCTAAAAGGAGGCTTTTGGAGGGGAGTCTTTGAGAGCTTGGAGGTCCAGGTTGAGTGGCTAAAAGGAGGCTTTTGGAGGGGAGTCTTTGAGAGCTTGGAGGTCCAGGTTGAGTGGCTAAAAGGAGGCTTTTGGAGTGGAGTCTTTGAGAGCTTGGAGGTCCAGGTTGAGTGGCTAAAAGGAGGCTTTTGGAGTGGAGTCTTTGAGAGCTTGGAGGTCCAGGTTGAGTGGCTAAAAGGAGGCTTTTGGAGTGGAGTCTTTGAGAGCTTGGAGGTCCAGGTTGAGTGGCTAAAAGGAGGCTTTTGGAGTGGAGTCTTTGAGAGCTTGGAGGTCCAGGTTGAGTGGCTAAAAGGAGGCTTTTGGAGTGGAGTCTTTGAGAGCTTGGAGGTCCAGGTTGAGTGGCTAAAAGGAGGCTTTTGGAGTGGAGTCTTTGAGAGCTTGGAGGTCCAGGTTGAGTGGCTAAAAGGAGGCTTTTGGAGTGGAGTCTTTGAGAGCTTGGAGGTCCAGGTTGAGTGGCTAAAAGGAGGCTTTTGGAGGGGAGTCTTTGAGAGCTTGGAGGTCCAGGTTGAGTGGCTAAAAGGAGGCTTTTGGAGGGGAGTCTTTGAGAGCTTGGAGGTCCAGGTTGAGTGGCTAAAAGGAGGCTTTTGGAGGGGAGTCTTTGAGAGCTTGGAGGTCCAGGTTGAGTGGCTAAAAGGAGGCTTTTGGAGTGGAGTCTTTGAGAGCTTGGAGGTCCAGGTTGAGTGGCTAAAAGGAGGCTTTTGGAGTGGAGTCTTTGAGAGCTTGGAGGTCCAAGTTGAGTGGCTAAAAGGAGGCTTTTGGAGGGGAGTCTTTGAGAGCTTGGAGGTCCAGGTTGAGTGGCTAAAAGGAGGCTTTTGGAGTGACACAGACTGAAGGAGGGGTTGGCTGGCGTGAAAGGCCTTGGTTGACGAACCACAAAACTGGAATCAAATGACGAGACATTTTCATTTTGAGGTTGATAAAGTATTTCCTTTTACGTCACCAATTTGGCTAACTGCTCAATCCCAGACGATAAACAAGGGGAGGGAGGGAGGGGATTGGTTGAAGGCAACCGAGGAGAAATTTGTAGTTTGGTGCCAAGTTTGTGTGTTCAGCCCTACGGGAAGAACAAATACATATATACATATGTGTCTTTCCATTCAGCTGTCCTGGGTCCTCCATCGTGCGTAAACTGTGGATTCCATGGTACGTAAGTCGGGAAGTTGGTGCGTAAGTCGGGAAGTTGGTGCGTAAGTCGGGAAGTTGGTGCCTGAGTCGGGGACTTCTTGGTGCGTAAGTCGGGGACTTCTTGGTG
>NC_092240.1:48322293-48329793 GCF_036320965.1 Panulirus ornatus | reverse complement strand
CTTCTTCTTCTTCTTCTTCTTCTTCTTCTTCTTCTTCTTCTTCTTCTTCTTCTTCTTCTTCTTCTTCTTCTTCTTCTTCTTCTTCTTCTTCTTCTTCTTCTTCTTCTTCTTCTTCTTCTTCTTCTTCTTCTTCTTCTTCTTCTTCTTCTTCTTCTTCTTCTTCTTCTTCTTCTTCTTCTTCTTCTTCTTCTTCTTCTTCTTCTTCTTCTTCTTCTTCTTTCCCTTACTGTACCGGCTTTACGTACCCTTACTGTACCCTTACTGTGGCCCTTACTGTACCGCCTTTACTGTACCCCTTACGTACTCCTTACTGTGTACGCTTACTGTACCCTTACTGTACCCCTTACGTACCCTTACTGTACCCTTACTGTACCCTTACTGTACCCTTACTGTACCCTTACTGTACCCTTACTGTACCCTTACTGTACCCTTACTGTACCCTTACTGTACCCTTACTGTACCCCTTACTGTACCCCTTACTGTACCCTTACTGTACCCTTACTGTACCCCTTACTGTACCCTTACTGTACCCTTACTGTACCCCTTACTGTACCCTTACTGTACCCCTTACTCTACCCTTACTGTACCCTTACTGTATCCTTACTGTGCCCTTACTGTACCCTTACTGTACCCCTTACTGTACCCCTTACTGTACCCCTACTGTACCCTTACTGTACCCCTTACTGTACCCTTACTGTACCCTTACTGTACCCCTTACTGTACCCCTTACTGTACCCTTACTGTACCCTTACTGTACCCCTTACTGTACCCTTACTGTACCCTTACTGTACCCTTACTGTACCCTTACTGTACCCTTACTGTACCCTTACTGTATCCTTACTGTACCCTTACTGTACCCCTTACTGTACCCTTACTGTATCCTTACTGTACCCTTACTGTACCCCTACAGTACCCTTACTGTACCCTTACTGTACCCTTACTGTACCCTTACTGTACCCCTTACTGTACCCTCTACTGTACCCTTACTGTATCCTTACTGTACCCTTACTGTACCCCTTACTGTACCCCTTACTGTACCCCTTACTGTACCCTCTACTGTACCCTTACTGTACCCTTACTGTACCCTTACTGTACCCTTACTGTATCCTTACTGTACCCTTACTGTACCCCTTACTGTACCCTTACTGTATCCTTACTGTACCCTTACTGTACCCCTTACTGTACCCCTACAGTACCCTTACTGTACCCTTACTGTACCCTTACTGTACCCTTACTGTACCCCTTACTGTACCCTCTACTGTACCCTTACTGTACCCTTACTGTACCCTTACTGTACCCTTACTGTATCCTTACTGTACCCTTACTGTACCCCTTACTGTACCCCTACAGTACCCTTACTGTACCCTTACTGTACCCTTACTGTACCCTTACTGTACCCCTTACTGTACCCTTACTGTACCCCTTACTGTACCCTTACTGTACCCCTTACTGTACCCTTACTGTACCCTTACTGTACCCCTTACTGTACCCCTACAGTACCCTTACTGTACCCTCTACTGTACCCTACAAAACCAGTTCTGATATACCCCAGTCACACACACACACACACACACACACACAAACACACACACACACCTTTCCACAGAAGAGAGAGAGAGAGAGAGAGAGAGAGAGAGAGAGAGAGAGAGAGAGAGAGAGAGAGAGAGAGAGAGAGAGAGAGAGAGAGAGAGAGAGAGAGAGAGAGAGGTGGGTGGGGTAGGGTGATGGGGTGATGGGGGAAATGGGAATTGAACCCCCCCCCCCTTGCTGATCCCACCTGACCTTCTCTACGTGGGAGGAGGTGGGACCCCCCCTCTCTCCCCCCATCTGGTGATGGGGACACATACCATCACTGGGGGGGGGCGCGGGCCCCCCCTACCCATTCCCTCCCCATCTCTCCCCCTCTTTCTTTGACCTGACGACCTGTTTCCTCCCGTATCTCAGTGACCTGTGACCTAATCTCTCGTGGGTCATTACGTACGCCATCTAAGGTTATTAGATACAAAACTAAGCGTTATTGATCTCGTAAACAACACGGCGGGTCATTACAGAGCTATCCCACAGACTTGCATGTTTCATCACTTCTTGGTCGTACCAGATGCCACTTAACACTTAAAACACACTTAACACTTACACTTAACACTTAACACCTCTCACTTACACTTACACTTAACACTTCTCACACTTAACACTTCTCACACTTAACATTTCTCACACTTCACACTTCTCACACTTAACATTTCTCACTTACACTTGACATTTCTCACTTACACTTGACACTGCTCATTTACACTTGACATCTCTCACTTACACTTCACATTTCTCATTCACACTTGACATCTCTCACTTACACTTAACACTTCTCACACTTGACATCTCTCACCTACACTTAACACTTCTCATTTACACTTGACATCTCTCACTTACACCTAACACTTCTCACTTACACTGGACATCTCTCACTTACACTTGACACTTCTCATTTACACTTGACATCTCTCACTTACACCTAACCCTTCTCACTTACACTTAACACTTCTCATTTAAACTTGACCTCTCTCACTTACACTTAACACTTCTCACTTACACTTAACACTTCTCATTTAAACTTGACATCTCTCACTTACACTTAACACTTCTCACTTACACTTGACACTTCTCACTTACACTTAACACTTCTCACTTACACTTCGAATCTACCTCAGATCGCGTTGTTCTCTCTACCCTGGTCACCATCTACCATCTACTGGTCCCTGGTTAATCATGGCTTCCATGGAGGTGTGAGGGAGGTGTGAGGCAGGGAAGTATGAGGCAGGGGAGATGTGAGGGAAGTATGAGGCAGGGGAGATGTGAGGGAAGTATGAGGCAGGGGAGATGTGAGGGAAGTATGAGGCAGGGGAGATGTAAGGGTAAGTGTGAGGCAGGGGAGGTGTGAGGGTAAGTGTGAGGCAGGGGAGGTGTGAGGGGAAGTATGAGGCAGGGGAGTGTGAGGGTAAGTATGAGGCAGGGGAGGTGCGAGGGTAAGTATGAGGCAGTGGAGGTGTGAGGGTAAGTATGAGGCTGTGGAGGTGTGAGGGTAAGTATGAGGCTGTGGAGGTGTGAGGGTAAGTATGAGGCAGTGGAGTGTGAGAGTAAGTATGAGGCAGGGGAGGTGTGAGGCAGTGGAGGTGTGAGGGTAAGTATGAGGCAGTGGAGGTGTGAGGGTAAGTATGAGGCAGTGGAGGTGTGAGGGTAAGTATGAGGCAGTGAGGTGTGAGGGTAAGTATGAGGCAGTGAAGGTGTGAGGGTAAGTATGAGGCAGTGGAGGTGTGAGGGTAAGTATGAGGCAGGGGAGGTGTGAGGGTAAGTATGAGGCTGTGGAGGTGTGAGGGTAAGTATGAGGCAGTGGAGGTGTGAGGGTAAGTATGAGGCAGTGGAGGTGTGAGGGTAAGTACGTAGATGTGTACTGTATTGATCTAGCCATCATGTACACCCAAACAAAAAAGTATCTTCACATTTTCTGTGTTCGAAACAATATGACACAACGAACGATCCATTTTGACACAATGCTCTCGAGGTCTTGTCTCATCTCAGTTGCCCTGCTTTTCTGATACATTATTTCTCATATGTAAAATAAAGTATATAAAAGAGATACGTTATTTCTCAATGTGTGTAAAATAAAGTATATAAAAGAGATACATTATTTCTCATCTGTAAAATAAAGTATATAAAAGAGATACATTATTTCTCATATGTAAATAAAGTATATAAAAGAGATACATTATGTCTCATATGTAAAATAAAATATATAAAAGAGATACATTATTTCTCATATGTAAAATAAAGTATATAAAAGAGATACGTTATTTCTCATATGTAAAATAAAGTATATAAAAGGGATACGTTATTTCTCATCTGTAAAAATAAAGTATATAAAAGAGATACATTATTTCTCATATGTAAAAATAAAGTATATAAAAGAGATACATTATTTCTCATATGTAAAATAAAGTATATAAAAGAGATACGTTATTTCTCATAAGTAAAATAAAGTATATAAAAGAGATACGTTATTTCTCATATGTAAAATAAAATATATAAAAGAGATACATTATTTCTCATACGTAAAATAAAGTATATAAAAGATGACACAGTGTTCAGATAATCATTGTACAACCTAATTACTCGTAATGTAACGAGTATTTAGTGAACACATCAGCAATTATCAGGAATGATAAATCATGTTTCAAAATTCAAAATTTGACATCCATCAGACCATCTGTGAAGGTAATTTTTTGGGGTTTGAGTGTACAACAATATATGAAAATATACATTAATCCACCTCACACTCTGGGGAGATGGGACATGGAGATGGGACATGGAGATGGGACATGGAGATGGGACATGGAGATGGGACATGGAGATGGGACATAGAGATGGGACATGGAGACGGGACATGGAGACGGGACATGGAGATGGGACATGGAGATGGGATATGGAGATGGGACATGGAGATGGGACATGGAGATGGGACATGGAGATGGGACATAGAGATGGGACATGGAGATGGGACATGGAGATGGGACATGTAGATGGGACATGGAGATGGGATATGGAGATGGGACATAGAGATGGGATATGGGGGAGTTCATGTCCCCTGGGATGGTGTTGGAGGGGATGACCCATGTCCAGTCCCAGTAAGGTGGAAGGGCGTACCCCCAGACAGCGTGTCCAGCTGCTGGACATGGGATGGTATTTCCTATAAGGTATGTGGGGCAGGGAGGAGGAAGGGGAGGAGGAGGAAGGGGAGGAGGAGGAAGGGGAGGAGGAGGAAGGGGAGGAGGAGGAAGGGGAGGAGGAGGAAGGGGAAGAAGCTGATGGTTGGAAGTTAATGACATGAGTGAAAGCTATGAGTCACAAGGACCCCACAGTCGAATCCCCATCCCCCTCCCTCCCATCCCCCTCCCTCCCATTCCCTCCCTCCCATTTCCCCCACTAAATCGTGTGTAGCAGGTGTGTGTGTGTGTGTGTGTGTGTGTGTGTGTGTGTGTGTGTCCTCCTGATGGACAGGTGCAGGTGTGTGGGGTGTGAGCAGGTGTGGTGGTGGTGGTGGTAGAAGATGATGGGTGATTCGGACATGAGGCGAGATGATGGTGGTGATGGTGGTGATGGTGGTGGTGATGGTGATGATGGTGATGGTGGTGATGGTGGTGATGGTGGTGATGGTGATGGTGGTGATGGTGGTGATGGTGGTGATGGTGGTGGTGATGGTGATGATGGTGATGGTGGATGATGGTGATGGTGGTGATGGTGGTGGTGATGGTGGTGATGGTGGTGATGTTGATGATGGTGGTGATAGTGATGGTGGTGATGGTGGTGATGGTGGTGATGGTGATGATGGTGATGGTGGTGATGTTGATGGTGATGGTGATAGTCATGGTGGTGATGGTGGTGATGGTGATGATGGTGATGGTGGTGATGGTGGTGATGGTGATGATGGTGATGGTGGTGATGGTGATGATGGTGATGGTGGTGATGGTGATGATGGTGATGGTGGTGATGGTGGTGATGTTGATGGTGATGGTGATAGTCATGGTGGTGATGGTGGTGATGGTGATGATGGTGATGGTGGTGATGGTGGTGATGTTGATGGTGATGGTGATAGTGATGGTGGTGATGGTGATGGTGGTGATGGTGGTGATGGTGGAGATGGTGGTGATGGTGGTGATGGTGATGGTGGTGATGGTGGTGATGGTGGAGATGGTGGTGGTGGTGGTGGTGATGATGGGGTGGTGATGGTGGTGATGGTGGTGATGGTGGAGATGGTGGTGATGGTGGTGATGGTGATGGTGGTGATGGTGGTGATGGTGGTGGTGGTGGTGATGGTGGTGATGGTGGAGATGGTGGTGATAGTGATGGTGGTGATGGTGGAGATGGTGGTGGTGGTGGTGATGGTGATGGTGGTGATGGTGGAGATGGTGGTGATGGTGGTGATAGTGATGGTGGTGATGGTGGTGATGGTGGTGATGGTGATGATGGTGATGGTGGTGATGGTGGAGATGGTGGTGATGGTGGTGATAGTGATGGTGGTGATGGTGGTGGTGATGGTGATGGTGGTGATGGTGGTGGTGGTGGTGGTGGTGGTGGTGATGGTGATGGTGGTGATGGTGGTGATGTTGATGGTGATGGTGGTGATGGTGGTGATGATGGTGATGGTGATAGTGATGGTGGTGATGGTGGTGATGGTGATGATGGTGATGGTGGTGATGGTAGGTTGATGGTGATGGTGATGGTGATAGTGATGGTGGTGATGTTGATGGTGATGGTGATAGTGATGGTGGTGATGGTGGTGATGGTGATGGTGGTGATGGTGGTGATGGTGAGATGGTGATTGTGATGGTGGTGATGGTGATGGTGGTGATGGTGGTGGTGGTGATGGTGATGGTGGTTGATGGTGGTGATGTTGATGGTGATGGTGATAGTGATGGTGGTGATGGTGATGATGGTGATGGTGGTGATGTTGATGGTGATGGTGATAGTGAGGTGATAGTGATGGTGAAGTGATGGTTGGTGAAGGTGATGATGGTGATGGTGATGGTGATGGTGCGTGATGGTGGTGCATGGTAAGAGATGGTGATCGATGATGTAATGGTGATAGATGAGTGGTGATGAGTGGAATGATGGTGATGGTGGTGTGATGGTGATGGTGGTGATGGTGGAGATGGTGGTGATAGATGATGATGGTGAATGGTGATGATGGATGGTGATGGTGAATGATGGTGATGGTGGTGATGGTGAGATGGTGGTGATGTTGGTGATAGTGATGGTGTGAAGTTGATGGTGATGGTGATAAGGTGATCGTGGTGATAGTGATCGATGGTGATGGTATGATGATGGTGACGGTGGAGATGTGGATGATGGTGGTGATGGTGGTGATGGTGGATGGTGGGTGATGGTGATGGTGTGATGGTGATGTGGTGATGGTGTGAGTGTGGTGATGATGTGATGGTGATGGTGGTGATGGTGAAATGGTGGATGGTGGTGATGGTGAGTTGAGGTGGTGATGGTGGTGATGGTGGGATGGTGGTGATGGATGGTGATGGTGATGGTGGTGATGGTGGTGGATGTGAGGTGGTGATGGTGGTGGATGGTGGTAGTGGTGGTGATGAGTGATGGTGGTGATGGTGGTGATGGTGGTGAGTGGTGTGTGAGTGATGGTGATGATGGATGGGATGGTGTGATGGTGTGTGTGGTGATATGGTGATGGGTGATGTGTGATGTGGTGAGTGATGGTGGTGATGGTGATGAGTGTGTAATGGTGATGGTGATGTGTGATGTGATGATGTGATGGTGATGTGGTGAGGATGTGATGGTGGTGATGGTGGTGATGGTGATGGTGGTGATGGGTGAGTGATGTGGATGATGTGATGGTGATGGTGGTGATGGTGTGATGGTGATGGTGGTGTGTGATGGTGGTGATGATGGATGGTGGATGTGATGGTGATATGGTGATGGTGTGAT
>NC_092240.1:48297293-48317293 GCF_036320965.1 Panulirus ornatus | reverse complement strand
CACCTAGGTTCCAGGAAGCCACCTAACCCACTCACCTAGACTCAAGTAACCCACTTACCCCCTCCCAAAAGGCTCCAGGAACCCACTCACCCCGTCCCCTAGGTTCCAGTAACCCACGTACCCCCTCCCCTAGGTTCCAGGAACCCACTCACCCCGTCCCCTAGGTTCCAGTAGCCTACTAACCCCCTTCCCTAACCTCCAGGAAACTACTCACACCCCCTCCCTCCCCCACCTTTAATCCCCAGGAATTCACCCCCCCCAACCACACCCCCCACCCCTACCCCCACCCCCCAACCACCAGGCCTGCGGGAAAACGCTCACTACCCCACCCCCTCACCCCCCCCCCCCTCCCCCCCCCCCCCCCCCCCCCCCCCCCCCCCCCCCCCCCCCCCCACATCTCCGCTTCCCCCGGAACCACCACTCTCCCCCCCCCCCCCCTCCCTCCCACCACCACGGCATGTGAGCTGTTCCATATATCATTCTCCACCCCTCCTACCCTGTCCCCCCCCTACCTTTCGCATACCACCACGGCTATGTAGGTCATCATAGTGTGTGATCCAACCGCGATGGATTATATGGCTGATCATGTGGTACTAGGTTGTGATCATACAGCTGATCATGTGGTACGGGTGTGATCATACAGCTGATCATGTGGTACGGGTGTGATCATATAGCTGATCATGTGGTACTGGTGTGTGATCATACAGCTGATCATGTGGTACTGGGGTGTGATCATACAGCTGATCATGTGGTACGGGTGTGTGATCATACAGCTGATCATGTGGTACGGGTGTGATCATATAGCTGATCATGTGGTACTGGTGTGTGATCATACAGCTGATCATGTGGTACTAGGGTGTGATCATACAGCTGATCATGTGGTACGGGTGTGATCATATAGCTGATCATGTGGTACGTGTGTGATCATACAGCTGATCATGTGGTACTAGTGTGTGATCATACAGCTGATCATGTGGTACTGGTGTGATCATACAGCTGATCATGTGGTACTGGTGTGATCATACAGCTGATCATGTGGTACTAGTGTGTGATCATATAGCTGATCATGTGGTACTGGTGTGATCATACAGCTGATCATGTGGTACTGGTGTGATCATACAGCTGATCATGTGGTACTAGGTGTGATCATACAGCTGATCATGTGGTACTGGTGTGTGATCATACAGCTGATCATGTGGTACTAGGTGTGATCATACAGCTGATCATGTGGTACTAGGTGTGATCATACAGCTGATCATGTGGTACTAGTGTGTGATCATACAGCTGATCATGTGGTACTGGTGTGATCATACAGCTGATCATGTGGTACTAGGTGTGATCATACAGCTGATCATGTGGTACTGGTGTGATCATACAGCTGATCATGTGGTACTAGGTGTGATCATACAGCTGATCATGTGGTACTGGTGTGATCATACAGCTGATCATGTGGTACTGGTGTGATCATATAGCTGATCATGTGGTACTGGTGTGATCATACAGCTGATCATGTGGTACTAGTGTGTGATCATACAGCTGATCATGTGGTACTAGGTGTGATCATACAGCTGATCATGTGGTACTGTGTGATCATACAGCTGATCATGTGGTACTGGTGTGATCATATAGCTGATCATGTGGTACTGGTGTGATCATACAGCTGATCATGTGGTACTGGTGTGATCATACAGCTGATCATGTGGTACTGGTGTGATCATATAGCTAATCATGTGGTACTAGTGTGTGATCATACAGCTGATCATGTGGTACTGGTGTGATCATACAGCTGATCATGTGGTACTGGTGTGATCATACAGCTGATCATGTGGTACTGGTGTGATCATACAGCTGATCATGTGGTACTGGTGTGATCATACAGCTGATCATGTGGTACTGGGTGTGATCATACAGCTGATCATGTGGTACTGGTGTGATCATACAGCTGATCATGTGGTACTAGTGTGTGATCATACAGCTGATCATGTGGTACTAGTGTGTGATCATACAGCTGATCATGTGGTACTAGTGTGTGATCATACAGCTGATCATGTGGTACTAGTGTGTGATCATACAGCTGATCATGTGGTACTTGTGTGATCATACAGCTGATCATGTGGTACTGTGTGTGATCATACAGCTGATCATGTGGTACTGGTGTGATCATACAGCTGATCATGTGGTACTAGTGTGTGATCATACAGCTGATCATGTGGTACTGGTGTGATCATACAGCTGATCATGTGGTACTGGTGTGATCATATAGCTGATCATGTGGTACTAGTGTGTGATCATACAGCTGATCATGTGGTACTGGTGTGATCATACAGCTGATCATGTGGTACTAGGTGTGATCATACAGCTGATCATGTGGTACTAGGTGTGATCATACAGCTGATCATGTGGTACTAGGGTGTGATCATAAGCTGATCATGTGGTACTAGGTGTGATCATACAGCTGATCATGTGGTACTAGGTGTGATCATACAGCTGATCATGTGGTAGCTAGGTGTGTGATCATATCAGCTGATCATGTGGTACTAGGTGTGATCATACAGCTGATCATGTGGTACTAGTGTGTGATCATACAGCTGATCATGGTGTTCTAGTGTGATCATACAGCTGATCATGTGGTACTAGTGTGTGATCATACAGCTGATCATGTGGTAGCTAGGGTGTGATCTTACAGCTGATCATGTGGTACTGTGTGTGATCATACAGCTGATCATGTGGTACTAGTGTGTGATCATACAGCTGATCATGTGGTACTACGGTGTGATCATACAGCTGATCATGTGGTACTGGTGTGATCATACAGCTGATCATGTGGTACTGTGTGATCATACAGCTGATCATGTGGTACTGGTGTGATCATACAGCAGATCATGTGGTACGGGTGTGATCATACAGCTGATCATGTGGTACTAGGGTGTGATCATACAGCTGATCATGTGGTACTAGTGTGTGATCATACAGCTGATCATGTGGTACTAGTGTGTGATCATACAGCTGATCATGTGGTACTAGGTGTGATCATACAGCTGATCATGTGGTACTAGTGTGATCATACAGCTGATCATGTGGTACTAGTGTGTGATCATACAGCTGATCATGTGGTACTAGGGTGTGATCATACAGCTGATCATGTGGTACTAGGTGTGATCATACAGCTGATCATGTGGTACTAGTGTGTGATCATACAGCTGATCATGTGGTACTAGGTGTGATCATACAGCTGATCATGTGGTACTAGTGTGTGATCATACAGCTGATCATGTGGTACTAGTGTGTGATCATACAGCTGATCATGTGGTACTAGTGTGTGATCATACAGCTGATCATGTGGTACTAGTGTGTGATCATACAGCTGATCATGTGGTACTAGTGTGTGATCATACAGCTGATCATGTGGTACTAGTGTGTGATCATACAGCTGATCATGTGGTACTAGTGTGTGATCATACAGCTGATCATGTGGTACTGGTGTGATCATACAGCTGATCATGTGGTACTAGTGTGTGATCATACAGCTGATCATGTGGTACTAGGTGTGATCATACAGCTGATCATGTGGTACTAGGTGTGATCATACAGCTGATCATGTGGTACTAGGTGTGATCATACAGCTGATCATGTGGTACTAGTGTGTGATCATACAGCTGATCATGTGGTACTAGTGTGTGATCATACAGCTGATCATGTGGTACTAGTGTGTGATCATACAGCTGATCATGTGGTACAGGTGTGTGATCATACAGCTGATCATGTGGTACTAGTGTGTGATCATACAGCTGATCATGTGGTACTAGTGTGTGATCATACAGCTGATCATGTGGTACTAGTGTGTGATCATACAGCTGATCATGTGGTACTAGTGTGTGATCATACAGCTGATCATGTGGTCCTAGTGTGTGATCATACAGCTGATCATGTGGTACTAGTGTGATCATATAGCTGATCATGTGGTACTAGTGTGTGATCATACAGCTGATCATGTAGTACTAGTGTGTGATCATACAGCTGATCATGTGGTAAGATCACATAAAATGAATCATTCTCACATGTATGTCCTCATACGCCATATATCCACTCACTAAATTACTTTTGGCTCGATATATATATACTTTCACGGCCCCAATTTCACTTAATACTTTTAAGTAACCCTAGCGACAGCGCTAGTCACTTATAAGACACAAACTTAGATTTATTTTCTGCCGTTAATAATGATTTTATGATCAAATTCCTCACTGAAATGACTTTCCACGTCTCCCATTTGCCCCAATTTCTTTCAATTCTCGCTTATTTCCCGCGTTGAAATAAAAGCGATGGGATATATATACAAACTACCTTCACACTTGTGTATGAAATAAATACCTTATAGAATAATTCTTCCAATTCCTCATGTCTTAGTCGGTATTTAAGGCATCAAAAATTCCCTCCCTAAAAGACCAAGTCGGGTTTTGCGCGTGTACGTCACTACGTACCTGTTGCTGCGTTGAAGGTCTGGCGAAGGAGGAACGAGCGACTATGTTACCTAACGTCCGGCAGGGGGTGACTGATGGGTCCGCCGCGCCGACGCCCGTATTTATACACCTCCCGTGACGTCATCGCGTCGGGTAGGACCCGGATGAGGTGGGAGGAAAGTTTGTTTTTCCCGCGCACGAAAATCAGGAGAAACTATATCTATTATATTTTCCCTTGTGCCTTTTCTTTTCCTCTCTTTAAATAAACTACCAAATTGGTCGTTTTTTCTTTTTTTTTTTTAAAGATTATTGGACAAAATACGTTACAGACCTCCTGACCTATATAAACACGACGCGACAAATTGCCTGGGAACATGTAGGTAATGATCGTACACACGCCCGGGGTGAAATTGCCAGTTCCCTCGTTAGAGATATGTCCAGACTCATTCCAATGGCCGAATTATATTCTCTCTCTCTCTCTCTCTCTCTCTCTCTCTCTCTCTCTCTCTCTCTCTCTCTCTCCAACTTACGCGTTTGTTTACATTTCCCCCATCTCGTGGGGAGCGCGTACGCTAGGGAGAGTCGACTCCCAGCGACCTTTTCGACCAGCGAATACTTTAGCAACGAACAACTTCAAGTAAGTTCACTTTCCTCCCTTCTTCTTTAGGTATTACTTTGTTTTTATTTTTTCGGCTCCCTAGTGTTGGCTGCCTGTGTGCCCCCCCCCCCCCCAACCACCACCATTAGCTAGGCCACGCAATACTCATCAAGCTGTTGTTGTTTCACATGATTACTGTGTGGCCATTGGCAGCTCAAAGGTGGGCCGTTTTGATACCTGCTTCTTCCCACTGTGTGGCCATCGGCAGCTCAAAGGTGGGCCGTTTTGATACCTGCTTCTTCCCACTGTGTGGCCATTGGCAGCTCAAGGGTGGGCCGTTTTGATACCTGCTTCTTCCCACTGTGTGGCCATTGGCAGCTCAAGGGTGGGCCGTTTTGATACCTGCTTCTTCCCACTGTGTGGCCATTGGCAGCTCAAGGGTGGGCCGTTTTGAACCTGCTTCTTCCCACTGTGTGGCCATCGGCAGCTCAAGGGTGGGCCGTTTTTGATTACCTGCTTCTTCCCACTGTGTGGCCAATTGGCAGCTCAAGGGTGGGCCGTTTGATACCTGCTTCTTCCCACTGTGTGGCCATCGGCAGTGCTCAAGGGTGGGCCGTTTTTGATACCTGCTTCTTCCCACTGTGTGGCCATCGGCAGCTCAAGGGTGGGCCGTTTTGATACCTGCTTCTTCCCACTGTGTGGCCATCGGCAGCTCAAGGGTGGGCCGTTTTGATACCTGCTTCTTCCCACTGTGTGGCCATTGGCAGCTCAAGGGTGGGCCGTTTTGATACCTGCCTCTTCCCACTCTGTGGCCATCGGCAGCTCAAGGGTGGGCCGTTTTGATACCTGCTTCTTCCCACTGTGTGGCCATTGGCAGCTCAAGGGTGGGCCGTTTTGATACCTGCTTCTTCCCACTGTGTGGCCATCGGCAGCTCAAGGGTGGGCCGTTTTGATACCTGCTTCTTTCCTTATACCCCGAAGCTTTGGAATCCTCTACCATCTCATGTCTTTCCCGATCTCTATAACCTGGTACATATATATATATATATATATATTATATATTATTATATATTTCAATATATATTATTATATATATATATATATATTATATATATATATATATCAAAAGACAGCTCTTTTCCACTCCCTTTTCTATATTTCCATTAAGGTCTGGCTTTGATGTGGACTTTAAAAGCACATCAAAATAAATCGGACCTCAGCGACGTTTTCTGTCAGCGAACACTGAAGCAGCGACTAACTCTCCGTCGTCTATGTTGGCCAGCGATCATTTTATTCTCACCTCCTCCACCTGGACCACAGCTTCTGCTCTGGTTTTGACCAGCCCTTCAAGGACCAGCCCTTCAAGGACGAGCCCTTCAAGGACCAGCCCTTCAAGAACGAACCCTTCAAGGACGAACCCTTCAAGAACCAGCCCTTCAAGAACCAGCCCTTCAAGGACCAGGCCTTCAAGGACCAGCCCTTCAAGGACGAACCCTTCAAGGACGAACCTTTCAAGGACCAGCCCTTCAAGGACGAACCCTTCAAGGACCAGCCCTTCAAGGACCAGCCCTTCAAGGACGAACCCTTCAAGGACCAGCCCTTCAAGGATTAACCCTTCCTCATATATGGGACGGGGAATAGAATGGAATAAACACTCAAAAAAATAATCAATATATGAAATTTATTCTCATTTGACACAATTTCTCGTCCGTCATATTATAAAGTAAAGATAAACAAGTCAATAAAGATAGGAAGGATAATATGTCAATAAAGATATTAAGGACAGAGTAATTAAAGATAAGAAGGATAATATGTCATTAATGATGATAAGGATAGAGTTAATAAAGGTAAAAGGATAAAGTCGATAAAGATAGTAAAGATAAAGTCCATAAAGATAATAAGGATAAAGTCGATAAAGATAGTAAAGATAAAGTCCATAAAGATAATAAGGATAAAGTCAATAAAGATAATAAGGATAAAGTCAATAAAGACAATAAGGATAAAGTCAATAAAGATAATAAGGACAAAGTTATTAAAGATACTAAGGACAAAGTCAATAAAGATAATAAGGATAAAGTCAATAAAGACAATAAGGATAAAGTCAATAAAGATAATAAGGACAAAGTTATTAAAGATACTAAGGACAAAGTCAATAAAGATAATAAGGATAAAGTCAATAAAGACAATAAGGATAAAGTCAATAAAGATAATAAGGATAAAGTCAATAAAGACAATAAGGATAAAGTCAATAAAGATAATAAGGACAAAGTTATTAAAGATAATAAGGACAAAGTCAATAAAGATAATAAGGATAAAGTCAATAAAGACAATAAGGATAAAGTCAATAAAGACAATAAGGATAAAGTCAATAAAGACAATAAGGATAAAGTCAATAAAGATAATAAGGACAAAGTTATTAAAGATAATAAGGACAAAGTCAATAAAGATAATAAGGACAAAGTCAATAAAGATAATAAGGATAAAGTCAATAAAGACAATAAGGATAAAATCAATAAAGATAATAAGGATAAAGTCGATAAAGATAGTAAAGATAAAGTCCATAAAGATAATGAGGATAAAGTCAATAAAGATAATAAGGATAAAGTCAATAAAGACAATAAGGATAAAGTCAATAAAGATAATAAGGACAAAGTTATTAAAGATACTAAGGACAAAGTCAATAAAGATAATAAGGATAAAGTCAATAAAGACAATAAGGATAAAGTCAATAAAGATAATAAGGACAAAGTTATTAAAGATACTAAGGACAAAGTCAATAAAGATAATAAGGATAAAGTCAATAAAGACAATAAGGATAAAGTCAATAAAGATAATAAGGACAAAGTTATTAAAGAAAATAAGGACAAAGTCAATAAAGATAATAAGGATAAAGTCAATAAAGACAATAAGGATAAAGTCAATAAAGATAATAAGGACAAAGTTATTAAAGATAATAAGGATAAAGTCAATAAAGATAATAAGGATAAAGTCAATAAAGATAATAAGGACAAAGTCAATAAAGACAATAAGGATAAAGTCAATAAAGATAATAAGGATAAAGTCAATAAAGACAATAAGGATAAAGTCAATAAAGATAATAAGGATAAAGTCGATAAAGATAATAAGGATAAAGTCAATAAAGATAATAAGGATAAAGTCGATAAAGATAATAAGGATAAAGTCAATAAAGACAATAAGGATAAAGTCGATAAAGATAATAAGGATAAAGTCAATAAAGATAATAAGGATAAAGTCAATAAAGATAATAAGGATAAAGTCGATAAAGATAATAAGGATAAAGTCAATAAAGACAATAAGGATAAAGTCGATAAAGATAATAAGGATAAAGTCAATAAAGATAATAAGGATAAAGTCAATAAAGATAATAAGGATAAAGTCGATAAAGATAATAAGGATAAAGTCAATAAAGACAATAAGGATAAAGTCGATAAAGATAATAAGGATAAAGTCAATAAAGATAATAAGGATAAAGTCGATAAAGATAATAAGGATAAAGTCAATAAAGACAATAAGGATAAAGTCGATAAAGATAATAAGGATAAAGTCAATAAAGATAATAAGGATAAATTCGATAAAGATAGTAAAGATAAAGTCAATAAAGATAATAAGGATGAAGTCAATAAAGACAATAAGGATAAAGTCAATAAAGATGATAAGGATAATTACAATAAAGATAATAAGGATAAAGTCAATAAAGATTTAAGGATAATGACAATAAAGATCATAAGGATAAAGTCAATAAAGATAATAAGGATAAATTCGATAAAGATATTAAAGATAAAGTCAATAAAGATAATAAGAACAAAGTCAATAAAGATGATAAGGATAATGACAATAAAGATAATAAGGATAAAATCAATAAAGATAATAAGGATAACATGTCAATAAAGATAATAAGAATAATATATCAATGGAGATAATAAAGCCAGAGTCGTTAAAGACAATAAAAACATGGAAGAAATATCTTTAAAATATATCAATATTTCCCCCCCACACCCACCACCACCACCCCGTCAACCCCCCAACTCCCACCCCCACCACCACACCTTCCCCACTTCCCCACCCCCACCACCCCGTCAACCCCCCAACTCCCACCCCCCCCACCACACCTTCCCCCCTTCCCCACCCCCACCACCCCGTCAACCCCCCAACTCCCACCCCCACCACCACACCTTCCCCACTTCCCCACCCCCACCACCCCGTCAACCCCCCAACTCCCACCCCCACCACCACACCTTCCCCCCTTCCCCACCCCCACCACCCCGTCAACCCCCCAACTCCCACCCCCACCACCACACCTTCCCCCCTTCCCCACCCCCACCACCCCGTCAACCCCCCAACTCCCACCCCCACCACCACACCTTCCCCCCTTCCCCACCCCCACCCCGTCAACTCCCACCCCCACCACCACACCTTCCCCACTTCCCCACCCCCACCACCCCGTCAACTCCCACCAACTCCCACCCCCACCACCACACCTTCCCCACTTCCCCACCCCCACCACCCCGTCAACTCCCACCAACTCCCACTCCCACCACCACACCTTCCCCACTTCCCCACCCCCACCACCACACCTTCCCCACTTCCCCACCCCCACCACCACACCTTCCCCACTTCCCCACCCCCACCACCCCGTCAACTCCCACCAACTCCCACCCCCACCACCACACCTTCCCCACTTCCCCACCCCCACCACCACACCTTCCCCACTTCCCCACCCCCACCACCACACCTTCCCCACTTCCCCACCCCCACCACCCCGTCAACTCCCACCAACTCCCACCCCCACCACCACACCTTCCCCACTTCCCCACCCCCACCACCCCGTCAACTCCCACCAACTCCCACCCCCACCACCACACCTTCCCCACTTCCCCACCCCCACCACCACACCTTCCCCACTTCCCCACCCCCACCACCACACCTTCCCCCTTCCCCACCCCCACCACCCCGTCAACTCCCACCAACTCCCACCACCACCACCACGCCTTCCTCCCTTCCCCTCCCCCACCACCCCGTCAACCCCCACCCCCACCACCACACCTTCCCCCCTTCCCCACCCCCACCACCCCGTCAACCCCCACCCCCACCACCACACCTTCCCCCCTTCCCCACCCCCACCACCCCGTCAACCTCCACCAAATCCCACCACCACCACCACACCTTCCCCCCTTCCCCTCCCACCCCCACCACCACACCTTCCCCCTCCCCCCACCCCGTCAACCCCCACCAACTCCCACCACCACACCTCCACCTCCCCTCTTCCCCCACCCCTCCTCAAAAAAGAGGTGTGTCTGCATATTTCGATAAGAGATCAGCTGACCCGGAGATAAGGACGTCGAATGGTAGATAAGGATAGAGAGATAAGAGAGAGAGAGAGAGAGAGAGAGAGAGAGAGAGAGAGAGAGAGAGAGAGAGAGAGAGAGAGAGAGAGAGAGAGAGAGAGAGAGAGATGGTGGGTGGGTGGGTCGTGTGTGACGACCCACCCACCCACACCGGCCACGCCCCGCCCCACCCAGTGTTATGGGGTTCTCCTACACCCCGCCACCAGCACAGTGGGGCAGGGCGGGGCATGTCCTGTTCTTCAAGAACAGTTCAGGGTAGAGCAACATGTTCTTCTTGGTGGGTAGGTTCTTCCAGAACTCCAACACCTGTGAGGGAGGGAAGGAAAATATGAGAACACGAAAATACGAGAACACGAAAATATGAGAACATCAAAATATGAGAACACGAAAATATGAGAACATCAAAATATGAGAACATCAAAATATGAGAACACCAAAATATGAGAACACGAAAATATGAGAACACAAAAATATGAGAACATCAAAATATGAGAACATCAAAATATGAGAACATCAAAATATGAGAACATCAAAATATGAGAACACGAAAATATGAGAACACGAAAATATGAGAACATCAAAATATGAGAACACGAAAATATGAGAACACGAAAATATGAGAACATCAAAATATGAGAACATCAAAATATGAGAACATCAAAATATGAGAACACGAAAATATGAGAACACGAAAATATGAGAACATCAAAATATGAGAACACGAAAATATGAGAACACGAAAATATGAGAACATCAAAATATGAGAACACGAAAATATGAGAACACAAAAATATGAGAACATCAAAATATGAGAACATCAAAATATGAGAACACCAAAATATGAGAACACGAAAATATGAGAACACGAAAATATAAGAACATCAAAATATGAGAACACGAAAATATGAGAACACGAAAATATGAGAACACGAAAATATGAGAACATCAAAATATGAGAACACGAAAATATGAGAACATCAAAGTATGAGAACATCAAAATATGAGAACATCAAAATATGAGAACACGAAAATATGAGAACATCAAGATATGAGAACACGAAAATATGAGAACATCAAAATATGAGAACACCAAAATATGAGAACATCAAAATATGAGAACACGAAAATATGAGAACATCAAAATATGAGAACACCAAAATATGAGAACATCAAAATATGAGAACATCAAAATATGAGAACACCAAAATATGAGAACATCAAAATATGAGAACATCAAGATATGAGAACACGAAAATATGAGAACACGAAAATATGAGAACACGAAAATATGAGAACACCAAAATATGACAACATCAAAATATGAGAACATCAAAATATGAGAACACGAAAATATGAGAACACGAAAATATGAGAACACGAAAATATGAGAACATCAAAATATGAGAACATCAAAATATGAGAACACGAAAATATGAGAACACGAAAATATGAGAACACGAAAATATGAGAACATCAAAATATGAGAACATTAAAATATGAGAACACGAAAATATGAGAACACCAAAATATGAGAACACGAAAATATGAGAACACGAAAATATGAGAACACCAAAATATGAGAACACGAAAATATGAGAACACGAAAATATGAGAACACGAAAATATGAGAACACGAAAATATGAGAACATCAAAATATGAGAACACCAAAATATGAGAACATCAAAATATGAGAACATCAAAATATGTGAACACGAAAATATGACAACATCAAAATATGAGAACATCAAAATATGAGAACACGAGAATATGAGAACACGAAAATATGAGAACATCAAGATATGAGAACATCAAAATATGAGAACACCAAAATATGAGAACACCAAAATATGAGAACACCAGAATATGAAAACACCAAAATATGAAACACCAAAGTATGAGAACACCAAAATATGAGAACACCAAAATATGAAAACACGAAAATATGAAAACACGAAAATATGAAAACACCAAAATATGAGAACACCAAAATATGAAAACACGAAAATATGAAAACACGAAAATATGAAAACACGAAAATATGAAGACACCAAAATATGAGAACACCAAAATATGAGAACACCAAAATATGAAAACACGAAAATATGAAACCACGAAAATATGAAAACACCAAAATATGAGAACACCAAAATATGAGAACATCAAAATATGAGAACATCAAAATATGTGAACACGAAAATATGACAACATCAAAATATGAGAACATCAAAATATGAGAACACGAGAATATGAGAACACGAAAATATGAGAACATCAAGATATGAGAACACCAAAATATGAGAACATCAAAATATGAGAACATCAAAATATGTGAACACGAAAATATGACAACATCAAAATATGAGAACATCAAAATATGAGAACACGAGAATATGAGAACACGAAAATATGAGAACATCAAGATATGAGAACATCAAAATATGAGAACACCAAAATATGAGAACACCAAAATATGAGAACACCAGAATATGAAAACACCAAAATATGAAACACCAAAGTATGAGAACACCAAAATATGAGAACACCAAAATATGAAAACACGAAAATATGAAAACACCAAAATATGAAAACACCAAAATATGAGAACACCAAAATATGAAAACACGAAAATATGAAAACACGAAAATATGAAAACACGAAAATATGAAGACACCAAAATATGAGAACACCAAAATATGAGAACACCAAAATATGAAAACACGAAAATATGAAACCACGAAAATATGAAAACACCAAAATATGAGAACACCAAAATATGAGAACACCAAAATATGAGAACACCAAAATATGAGAACACCAAAGTATGAAAACACCAAATGGGGAGGCAAGGTGGGATATAAATGATTTATTGCTGTATTATGGTGGGAAATGGGGTGGCAAGGTGGGGAATAAATGATTTATTGCTGTATTATAGGGAGAAATGGGGAGGCAAGGTGGGGAATAAATGATTTATTGCTGTATTATGTTGGAAATGGGAGGCAAGGTGGTAAATAAATGATTTATTGCTGTATTATAGGGGGAAATGGGGAGGCAAGGTGGGAAATAAATGATTTATTGCTGTATTATGTTGGAAATGGGAGGCAAGGTGGTAAATAAATGATTTATTGCTGTATTATAGGGGGAAATGGGGAGGCAAGGTGGGAAATAAATGATTTATTGCTGTATTATGGTGGGAAATGGGGAGGCAAGGTGGGAATAAATGATTTATTGCTGTATTATGGTGGGAAATGGGGAGGCAAGGTGGGGAATAAATGATTTATTGCTGTATTATGTTGGAAATGGGAGGCAAGGTGGTAAATAAATGATTTATTGCTGTATTATAGGGGGAAATGGGGAGGCAAGGTGGGAAATAAATTATTTATTGCTGTATTATGGTGGGAAATGGGGAGGCAAGGTGGGAAATAAATGATTTATTGCTGTATTATAGGGGGAAATGGGGAGGCAAGGTGGGGAATAAATGATTTATTGTTGTATTATGGTGGAAATGGGAGGCAAGGTGGTAAATAAATGATTTATTGCTGTATTATGGTGGGAAATGGGGAGGCAAGGTGGGAAATATATGATTTATTGCTGTATTATAGGGGGAAATGGGGAGGCAAGGTGGGAAATAAATGATTTATTGCTGTATTATGGTGGGAAATGGGGAGGCAAGGTGGGAAATAAATGATTTATTGCTGTATTATGGTGAGAAATGGGGAGGCAAGGTGGGAAATGAATGATTTATTGCTGTATTATGGGGAAATGAGGAGGCAAGGTGGGAAATAAATGATTTATTGCTGTTTTAGGGGGAAATGGGGAGGCAAGGTGGGAAATAAATGATTTATTGCTGTATTATAGGGGGAAATGGGGAGGCAAGGTGGGAAATAAATGATTTATTGCTGTATTATTGTCTGAAATGGGAAGGCAAGGTGGAAAATGAATGATTTATTGCTGTATTATGGGGGAAATGGGGAGGCAAGGTGGGGAATAAATGATTTATTGCTGTATGATAGGGGGAAATGGTTGAGGGATTCCATTGGCCTCGTTCGATAAATGATAAATTGCCGTATTTTGGGGGGGGGGATGGGGGAGGGATTCCATTGACCTCCTTCAGTTAGCTAACGTGTCCTGGAGTTCATATATCCTGTAACCATTTTAATATATTGTTATACTATCATATATCTTGATATATACAATCATTCTTGGCGCATGAGTATGGATGTTGAGGCCTATCTATCTATCTATCTATCTATTTATCTATATCTATCTATCTATCTATCTAACTATCTATCTATCTATCTATCTATCTATCTATCTATCTATCTATATATATATATATATATATATATATATATATATATTTTTTTTTTTTTTTTTTTTTTTTTTTTTTAATTTTCCAAAAGAAGGAACAGAGAATTGGGCCAGGTGTAAAAGGCCCAGTCCTCTGTTCTTAATGCTACCTCGCTAAAGCGGGAAATGGCGAATAGTTTAAAAAAAAAAAAAAAAAAAAAAAAAAAAAAAAATATATATATATATATATATATATATATATATATATATATATATATATATATATATATATATAAATATATATATATATATATATATATATATATATGTATATATATATATATATATATATATATATATATATATATATATATATATATATATATATATATATATATATATATATATATATATATATATATATATATATATATATATATATATATATATATATATATATATATATATATATATATATCACTCAGCCCACACAGTAACTGGTTACCATGATATATCCTCACTCAGCCCATATAGTAACTGGATACCATAATATATCTTCAGTGGGAGAGATGGTCAGGGCCAAGCACCACTGGGGAGACTCACCTGGACAGTGGGGGTGTCGTCCTTCCTAGTGGGGGAAGGTGGTCAGGGCCAAGTACCACTGGGGAGACTCACCTCCACTGGAGTGTCGTCCTTCCTAGTGGGGGAAGGTGGTCAGGGCCAAGTACCACTGGGGAGACTCACCTGGGGAGTGGGTGTATCGTTTTTCATAGTGGGGGAGGTGGTTAGGGCCAAGTACCACTGGGGAGACTCACCTGGACAGTGGGGGTGTCGTCCTTCATAGTGGGGGAAGGTGGTCAGGGCCAAGTACCACTGGGGAGACTCACCTGGGGAGTGGGTGTATCGTTTTTCATAGTGGGGGAGGTGGTCAGGGCCAAGTACCACTGGCGAGACTCAGTAGTGGGCCACCACCTGAAGCCCAGCGACCCATCTGGTGTCGGGTTCCTGTACATGAACAAGACATGAACCAAATTAGCATCAACAGTGGATGTCAAGTTCCACTTTAACCCCAAGCCCCTTACCACTAGATATTCCAAAGTGGGAGGAAAACAATAACAACAACAAGAGTTCTATCTCCCCCACTTCCCCACCTAACCTTCCCCACCTAACCTTCCCCACCTAACCTTCCCCACATAACCTTACCCACCTAACCTTCCCCACCTAACCTTCCCCACCTAACCTTACCCACCTAACCTTACTAACCTTACCTACCTAACCTTACCCACCTAACCTTCCCCACCTAACCTTCCCTCCCTAACCTTCCCCACCTAACCTTCCCCACCTAACCTTCCCTCCCTAACCTTCCCCACCTAACCTTCCCCACCTAACCTTCTCCACCTAACCTTACCCACCTAACCTTACCTAACCTTCCCCACCTAACCTTCCCCACCTAACCTTCCCCACCTAACCTTCCCTCCCTAACCTTCCCCACCTAACCTTCCCCACCTAACCTTACCCACCTAACCTTCCCCACCTAACCTTACCTACCTAACCTTCCCTCCCTAACCTTCCCCACCTAACCTTCCCCACCTAACCTTACCCACCTAACCTTCCCCACCTAACCTTCCCCACCTAACCCCCACTTCACCTTCCCCACCTAACCTTCCCCACCACCTAACCTTCCCCCCCTAACCTTCCCCATCTAACCTTCCCCACCTAACCTTCCCCACCTAACCTTACCTACCTAACCTTACCCACCTAACCTTCCCCACCTAACCTTCCCTCCCTAACCTTCCCCACCTAACCTTCCCCACCTAACCTTCCCCACCTAACCTTACCCACCTAACCTTCCCTCCCTAACCTTCCCCACCTAACCTTCCCCACCTAACCTTCTCCACCTAACCTTACCCACCTAACCTTACCTAACCTTCCCCATCTAACCTTCCCTCCCTAACCTTCCCCACCTAACCTTCCCCACCTAACCTTCCCCACCTAACCTTACCCACCTAACCTTCCCCACCTAACCTTACCTACCTAACCTTCCCCCCTAGCCTTCCCCACCTAACCTTACCTACCTAACCTTCCCTCCCTAACCTTCCCCACCTAACCTTCCCCACCTAACCTTACCTACCTAACCTTCCCCACCTAACCTTCCCCACCTAACCTTCCCCACCTAACCTTCCCTCCCTAACCTTTCCCACCTAACCTTCCCCACCTAACCTTCCCCACCTAACCCCCCACTTCACCTTCCCCACCTAACCTTCTAAACCTAACCTTCCCCACCACCTAACCTTCCCCACCTAACCTTCCCCATTTGACCTTCCCCACCTAACCTTCCCCACCTAACCTTAACCACCTAACCTTACCCACCTAACCCCCACACCTAACCTTCCCCACCTAACCTTCCCCACCTAACCTTCCCCACCTAACCTTCCCCACCTAACCTTCCCTCCCTAACCTTCCCTCCCTAACCTTCCCCACCTAACCTTCCCCACCTAACCTTCCCCACCTAACCTTACCTTCCTAACCTTCCCCCCTAACCTTCCCCACCTAACCTTCCCCACCTAACCTTACCTACCTAACCTTCCTTCCCTAACCTTCCCCACCTAACCTTCCCCACCTAACCTTCCCAACCTAGCCTTGCCCACCCAACCTTACCCACCTAACCTTCCCCACCTAACCTTCCCCCCTAACCTTCCCCATCTAACCTTCCCCACCTAACCTTACCTACCTAACCTTCCCCACCTAACCTTACCCACCTAACCTTCCCCACCTAACCTTACCTACCTAACCTTCCCTCCCTAACCTTCCCCACCTAACCTTCCCCACCTAACCTTCCCCACCTAACCCCCACTTCACCTTCCCCACCACCTAACCTTCCCCCCCTAACCTTCCCCACCTAACCTTCCCCACCTAACCTTCCCTCCCTAACCTTCCCCACCTAACCTTCCCCACCTAACCTTCCCCACCTAACCTTACCTACCTAACCTTCCCCCCTAACCTTCCCCACCTAACCTTACCTACCTAACCTTCCCTCCCTAACCTTCCCCACCTAACCTTCCTCACCTAACCTTACCTACCTAACCTTCCCCATCTAACCTTCCCCACCTAACCTTACTCACCTAACCCCCCACACCTAACCTTCCCCACCTAACCTTACCCACCTAACCTTCCCCACCTAACCTTCCCTCCCTAACCTTACCCACCTAACCTTACCTAACCTTCCCCACCTAACCTTCCCCACCTAACCTTCCCCACCTAACCTTCCCCACCTAACCTTACCCACCTAACCTTACCCACCTAACCCCCCACACGTAACCTTTCTGATACTATTCATCATCATTTAAATGCCATTTCTTCATCTTTTCTTACTTTCACACTTATGTTTTTTACATGCTTATTTGTATCACCTCACTTGTTCAGATGCTCTCATTTCATAGCCTTCCCCACCTAACCTTTCCCTCGTAACCTAACCTAACTTAACCTACCCTAACCTAACCTTCCCCACCTAACCTTACCCACCTAACCTTCCCCACCTAACCTTCCCCACCTAACCTTCCCCACCTAACCTTCCCCACCTAACCTTACCCACCCAACCTTCCCCACCTAACCTTCCCCACCTAACCCGCCCACTTCACCTTCCCCACCTAACCTTCCCAACCTAACCTGCCCCACCTAACCTAACCTAACCTTCCCGACCTAACCTTCCCCACCTAACCCTCCCCACCTAACCTTCCCCACTTGACCTTCCCCACCTAACCTTCCCCACTTGACCTTCCCCACCTAACCTTCCCCACTTGACCTTCCCCACCTAATCTTACCGACCTAGCCTTCCCCACCTAACCTTTCCCTCGTAACCTAACCTAACTTAACCTACCCTAACCTAACCTTCCACACCTAACCTTACCCACCTAACCTTCCCCACCTAAACCCCCACCTAACCTTCCCCACCTAATCTTCCCCACCTAACCTTTCCCTCGTAACCTAACCTAACCTAACCTAACCTAACCTAACCTAACCTAACCTACCCTAACCTAACCTTCCACACCTAACCTTCACCACTTGACCTTCCCCACCTAACCTTCCCCACCTAACCTTCCCAACCTAGCCTTGCCCACCCAACCTTACCCACCTAACCTTCCCCATTTGACCTTCCCCACCTAACCTTCCCCACCTAACCTTCCTCACCTAACCTTACCCACCTAACCCCCACACCTAACCTTTCCCACCTAACCTTCCCCACCTAACCTTACCCACCTAACCTTCCCAACCTAAACCCCCACCTAACCTTCCCCACCTAATCTTCCCCACCTAACCTTCCCCACCTAACCTTCCCCACCTAACCTTACCCACCTAACCCCCCACTTCACCTTCCCCACCTAACCTTCCCCACCTAACCTTACCCACCTAACCTTCCCCACTTGACCTTCCCCACCTAACCTTCCCCACCACCTAACCTTCCCCACCTAACCTTCCCCATTTGACCTTCCCCACCTAACCTTCCCCACCTAACCTTCCCCACCTAACCTTCCCCACCTAACCTTACCCGCCTAACCTTCCCCACCTAAACCCCCACTTAACCTTCCCCACCTAATCTTCCCCACCTAACCTTCCCCACCTAACCTTCCCCACCTAACCTTACCCACCTAACCCCCACTTCACCTTCCCCACCTAACCTTCCCCACCTAACCTTACCCACCTAACCTTCCCGACTTGACCTTTCCCACTTGACCTTCCCCACCTAACCTTCCCCACCTAACCTTACCCACTTAACCTTCCCACCTAAACCTCCACCTAACCTTCCCCACCTAATCTTCCCCACCTAACCTTCCCCACCTAACCTTCCCCACCTAACCTTCCCAACCTAGCCTTGCCCACCCAACCTTACCCACCTAACCTTCCCCACCTAACCTTCCCAACCTAGCCTTGCCCACCCAACCTTACCCACCTAACCTTCCCCACCTAACCTTCCCCACCTAACCCACCACTTCACCTTCCCCACCTAACCTTCCCCACCTAACCTTCCCCACCTAACCTTCCCCACCTAAACCCACACCTAACCTTCCCCACCTAATCTTCCCCACCTAACCTTCCCCACCTAACCTTCTCCACCTAACCTTCCCAACCTAACCTTACCCACCTAACCTTCCCCACCTAACCTTCCCCACCTAACCTTACCCACCTAACCTTCTCCACCTAACCTTACCCAGCTAACCTTACCCACCTAACTTTACCCACCATACATTACCCACCTAACCTTCCCCACATAACCCTACCCACCTAACCCC
>NC_092240.1:48289793-48292293 GCF_036320965.1 Panulirus ornatus | reverse complement strand
CGCCCCGCCTCCCGCCACACCGTGTGCAGGAACGCTGTCTCCGCCTGGCATATCTTGTGATACGCGTCACTGAACATCTGCAAAAGATGTGGGTGTATATATACATCCGACTGTATCCAAACTGCTTTCATCCATCGGGTGGTTTGATGTGGATCAATGTATATTAGACTGTATCAAAATTGGTTCTATATACATTTAGTAGACGTATATACATTTAGTGATGTATATAAGGGTAGATTAACTTAAGGATAATAGTTCACAGTGGTGAGGTCGTATATATACATCCGACTATATCCAAACTGCTTTCATCCATCGGGTGGTTTGATGTGGATGAATGTATATTAGACTGTATCAAAATTGGTTCTATATACATTTAGTAGACGTATATACATTTAGTGATGTATATAAAGGTAGATTGACTTAAGGATAATAGTTCTCAGTGGTGAGGTCGTATATATACATCCGACTATATCCAAACTGGTTTCATCCATTGGGTGGTTTGATGTGGATGAATGTATATTAGACTGTATCAAAATTAGTTCTATATACATTTAGTGATGTATATAAGGGTAGATTGACTTAAGGATAATAGTTCTCAGTGGTCAGGTCGTATATATACATCCGACTATATCCAAACTGGTTTCATCCATCGGGTGGTTTGATGTGGATCAATGTATATTAGACTCTATCAAAATTGGTTCTATATACATTTAGTAGACGTATATACATTTAGTGGTGTATATAAGGGTAGATTAACTTATGGATAATAGTTCTCAGTGGCCAGGTCATACATATACATCCGACTATATCCAAACTGGTTTCATCCATCGGGTGATTTGATGTGGATGAATGTATATTAGACTATCAAAATTGGTTCTATATACATTTAGTGGACGTATATACATTTAGTGATGTACATAAGGGTAGATTAACTTATGGATAATAGTTCACAGTGGTCAGGTCATACATATACATCCGACTATATCCAAACTGGTTTCATCCATCGGGTGATTTGATGTGGATGAATGTATATTAGACTGTATCAAAATTGGTTCTATATACATTTAGTAGACGTATATACATTTAGTGATGTATATAAAGGTTAGATTAACTGAAGGATAATAGTTCACAGTGGTCATTTCCTCAGTGGAGGTGGTGCAAGTGTCATGGCTTACCCAAGTGGGTTTTATCAGTGTCCTGAATGAGAAACTGGTACTGAGCTATCGTGAGGCAGACGACCTTATCTACAACCTAACGACCCTATTCACCGACCTCTGAACTAGGGGGGGAGGGGGGGTGGTTTAATGATAACGACCCCTCCCCCTCTTTGAAAAGGAATTTCCCTGTCTGTGATTGGTGGTTCGATGATGCCTGTAACTGATGATGATGATGACCACCACTTTGGACTGGACTGGTGATTGGAAACTGGAAAAGATCTAATTGGACTGACTTGTTAACTGGGGGGTGGGGGGGGCGGTGTGGGGGGCGGTGGGGGGGGAGGTTCCTTAGCTTGTAGATGAAATTGGACTTTTCTTCTATTTTTTTCCCTTTTTTTCCTTTTTTCCTTTTTTTCCCTTTTTCTCCTTTTTTCCTTTTTTTTCCTTTTTTCCTTTTTTCCTTCTTTTTCCTTTTTTCCTTTTTTTCCTTTTTTTCCCTTTTTTTTCCTTTTTTTCCTTTTTTTTTCCCTTTTTTCCTTTTTCCTTTTTTTTTTTCCAGGTACAACAAAGAGAAGGACGAATGACAGGAGAGCTTATGGTTCGAAAAGGAGAGTAACTATCTATCTATCGATCGATCTATTACCTTATCCCCCACCTACCTACCCACCTCTCCTTCTGGCTCAACACCCAGGAAGGAAAAGCATGAGACGAGAGAGAGATAGATAGATAGATGGAGAGATAGAGAGATAGATAGATGGATAGATAGATAGATAGATAGAGAGAGAGAGAGAGAGAGAGAGAGAGAGAGAGAGAGAGAGAGAGAGAGAGAGAGAGAGAGAGAGAGAGAGAGAGAGAGAGAGAGAGAGAGAGAGAGAGAGAGAGAGACAGAGAGAGTATACTGCCGTGGACGTTTCATGGGAAAGCCACGATTGGAAAAACAAAAAACAAAAGAAAAAAAAGAAAAAGAAAATGTATTATTACCCACCAGTACGGGGGGGCGTGTGTGTGCTCCTTCGGTGGCTGTCGCCTTCCCTTCCCTTACCTGCATGAACTCGGTGGCCTTAGCGAGGGTGACCTTGGTCGAGCCCAGGTACCGGTGGTAGACCCGCCGCGCAGTATACACAGGTGACACGTCGTATGGTTCTAGCAGCAGCGACGCCGGGCCGGCCACCTCAAAGTCCTGCCCGATCGAGTCCCGGAGCGTCGCGTTCACCAGCGTCCCTGTAAAGTGATAAGTGTTAAGTACACTTATATCCCACACACACACACACATACACACACACACACACACACACACACACACACACACACATTAAGTGTTAAGTACACTTACATCCCACACA
>NC_092240.1:48277293-48284793 GCF_036320965.1 Panulirus ornatus | reverse complement strand
GCCGAGAAGTGGAAAGGGAGCTGTGGTTTCGGTGCATTATTACATGACAGCTAGAGACTGAGTGTGAACGAATGGGGCCTTTGTTGTCTTTTCCTAGCGCTACCTCGCACACATGAGGGGGGAGGGGGATGGTATTCCATGTGTGGCGAGGTGGCGATGGGAATGAATAAAGGCAGACACCTAATCCAAGCCAGTCCCTCATGAACTCATGATTCTTGTGACAAGATAATGCCAGCTGGAGACCTTAAGATATCGCCAGCTGGAGATCTTAAGACATCGCCAGCTGGAGAACTTAAGATAATGCCAGCTGGAAAACTTAAGATAATGCCAGCTGGAGAACTTAAGATAATGCCAGCTGGAGACCTTAAGATAATGCCAGCTGGAGACCTTAAGATAATGCCAGCTGGAGAACTTAAGATAATGCCAGCTGGAGAACTTAAGATAATGCCAGCTGGAGAACTTAAGATAATGCCAGCTGGAGAACTTAAGATAATGCCAGCTGGAGAACTTAAGATAATGCCAGCTGGAGAAGCCCTTAAGATACTGCCAGCTGGAGAACTTAAGATAATGCCAGCTGGAGAAGCCCTTAAGATAATGCCAGCTGGAGAACTTAAGATAATGCCAGCTGGAGAACTTAAGATAATGCCAGCTGGAGAACTTAAGATAATGCCAGCTGGAGAACTTAAGATAATGCCAGCTGGAGAACTTAAGATAATGCCAGCTGGAGAACTTAAGATAATGCCAGCTGGAGAAGCCCTTAAGATACTGCCAGCTGGAGAACTTAAGATAATGCCAGCTGGAGAAGCCCTTAAGATAATGCCAGCTGGAGAACTTAAGATAATGCCAGCTGGAGAACTTAAGATAATGCCAGCTGGAGACCTTAAGATAATGCCAGCTGGAGAACTTAAGATAATGCCAGCTGGAGAACTTAAGATAATGCCAGCTGGAGAACTTAAGATAATGCCAGCTGGAGAACTTAAGATAATGCCAGCTGGAGAACTTAAGATAATGCCAGCTGGAGACTTATGAACCAGTAACAAGATAATGCCAGCTGGAGACCTTAAGATAATGCCAGCTGGAGAACTTAAGATATCGCCAGCTGGAGAACTTAAGATAATGCCAGCTGGAGAACTTAAGATATCGCCAGCTGGAGAACTTAAGATAATGCCAGCTGGAGACCTTAAGATATCGCCAGCTGGAGACCTTAAGATAATGCCAGCTGGAGAACTTAAGATATCGCCAGCTGGAGAACTTAAGATAATGCCAGCTGGAGAACTTAAGATAATGCCAGCTGGAGAACTTAAGATAATGCCAGCTGGAGAACTTAAGATATCGCCAGCTGGAGAACTTAAGATAATGCCAGCTGGAGAACTTAAGATAATGCCAGCTGGAGAAATTAAGATAATGCCAGCTGGAGACCTTAAGATAATGCCAGCTGGAGACCTTAAGATATCGCCAGCTGGAGAACTTAAGATAATGCCAGCTGGAGAACTTAAGATAATGCCAGCTGGAGACCTTAAGATAATGCCAGCTGAAGAAGCCCTTAAGATAATGCCAGCTGGAGACCTTAAGATATCGCCAGCTGGAGATCTTAAGACATCGCCAGCTGAAGAAGCCCTTAAGATAATGCCAGCTGGAGAACTTAAGATATCGCCAGCTGGAGAACTTTAGATAATGCCAGCTGGAGAACTTTAGATATCGCCAGCTGGAGACCTTAAGATACTGCCAGCTGGAGCACTTATCAACCCACCCCCAAAAGCTTCATATCTCCCAGATGGTTTGGTCCTACTCACCCGGAAGGCGTAGGCGGCCAAGACCAGCTGTTGTGTTGGGACCTGCTGGAAGCAAGAGAGCAGCTGGTCGCTGCTGACACTCCCTGGCCTTCCCAGCTGGTCGCTGCTGACGTACCCTGGCCTTCCCAGCTGGTCGCTGCTGACGTACCCTGGCCTTCCCAGCTGGTCGCTGCTGACGTACCCTGGCCTTCCCAGCTGGTCGCTGCTGACGTACCCTGGCCTTCCCAGCTGGTCGGTACAGTTGAACATGTGGCCCAGCCTCTGGGCCACCTGGCTATGGTCCTCCCTGATGGCCCAGGGGCACAGGGCCGTCCCTGACTGCATGATGGCCCGCCTGAATAAACCTTGGGTGAGGGAGAAAGAGTAGAACTCATCATCCACTGAATGTAGACAGTTAAATCATCCTTGGGTGAGGGAGAAAGAGTAGAACTCATCATCCACTGAATGTAGACAGTTAAATCATCCTTGTGTGAAGGAGAGAAAGAGAGAGAAAGAGTAGAACTCATCATCCACTGAATGTAGACAGTTAAATCATCCTTGTGTGAGGGAGAAAGAGTAGAACTCATCATCCACTGAATGTAGACAGTTAAATCATCCTTGTGTGAGAAAGAGACAGTAGAACTCATCATCCACTGAATGTAGACAGTTAAATCATCCTTGTGTGTGAGGGAGAGAAAGAGTAGAACTCATCATCCACTGAATGTAGACAGTTAAATCATCCTTGTGTGAGGGAGAGAAAGAGTAGAACTCATCATCCACTGAATGTAGACAGTTAAATCATCCTTGTGTGTGAAGGAGAGAAAGAGAGAAAGGGTAGAACTCATCATCCACTGAATGTAGACAGTTAAATCATCCTTGGGTGAAGGAGAGAAAGAGTAGAACTCATCATCCACTGAATGTAGACAGTTAAATCATCCTTGGGTGAAGGAGAGAAAGAGTAGAACTCATCATCCACTGAATGTAGACAGTTAAATCATCCTTGTGTGAGGGAGAGAAAGAGTAGAACTCGTCATCCACTGAATGTAGACAGTTAAATCATCCTTGTGTGTGAGGGAGAGAAAGAGAGAAAGGGTAGAACTCATCATCCACTGAATGTAGACAGTTAAATCATCCTTGTGTGAGGGAGAAAGAGTAGAACTCATCATCCACTGAATGTAGACAGTTAAATCATCCTTGGGTGAGAAAGAGACAGTAGAACTCATCATCCACTGAATGTAGACAGTTAAATCATCCTTGTGTGTGAGGGAGAGAAAGAGAGAAAGGGTAGAACTCATCATCCACTGAATGTAGACAGTTAAATCATCCTTGTGTGTGAGGGAGAGAAAGAGAGAAAGGGTAGAACTCATCATCCACTGAATGTAGACAGTTAAATCATCCTTGTGTGAGAAAGAGACAGTAGAACTCATCATCCACTGAATGTAGACAGTTAAATCATCCTTGGGTGAGAAAGAGACAGTAGAACTCATCATCCACTGAATGTAGACAGTTAAATCATCCTTGTGTGTGAGGGAGAGAAAGAGAGAAAGGGTAGAACTCATCATCCACTGAATGTAGACAGTTAAATCATCCTTGTGTGTGAGGGAGAGAAAGAGAGAAAGGGTAGAACTCATCATCCACTGAATGTAGACAGTTAAATCATCCTTGTGTGAGAAAGAGACAGTAGAACTCATCATCCACTGAATGTAGACAGTTAAATCATCCTTGTGTGTGAGGGAGAGAAAGAGAGAAAGGGTAGAACTCATCATCCACTGAATGTAGACAGTTAAATCATCCTTGTGTGAGAAAGAGACAGTAGAACTCATCATCCACTGAATGTAGACAGTTGAATCATCCTTGTGTGTGAGGGAGAGAAAGAGAGAAAGGGTAGAACTCATCATCCACTGAATGTAGACAGTTAAATCATCCTTGTGTGTGAGGGAGAGAAAGAGAGAAAGGGTAGAACTCATCATCCACTGAATGTAGACAGTTAAATCATCCTTGTGTGTGAGGGAGAGAAAGAGAGAAAGGGTAGAACTCATCATCCACTGAATGTAGACAGTTAAATCATCCTTGGGTGAGAAAGAGACAGTAGAACTCATCATCCACTGAATGTAGACAGTTAAATCATCCTTGTGTGTGAGGGAGAGAAAGAGAGAAAGGGTAGAACTCATCATCCACTGAATGTAGACAGTTAAATCATCCTTGTGTGTGTGGGAGAAAGAGTAGAACTCATCATCCACTGAATGTAGACAGTTGAATCATCCTTGTGTGAGGGAGAGAAAGAGAGAGAAAGAGTAGAACTCATCATCCACTGAATGTAGACAGTTAAATCATCCTTGTGTGAGAAAGAGACAGTAGAACTCGTCATCCACTGAATGTAGACAGTTAAATCATCCTTGTGTGAGAAAGAGACAGTAGAACTCATCATCCACTGAATGTAGACAGTTAAATCATCCTTGGGTGAGAAAGAGACAGTAGAACTCGTCATCCACTGAATGTAGACAGTTAAATCATCCTTGTGTGAGAAAGAGACAGTAGAACTCATCATCCACTGAATGTAGACAGTTAAATCATCCTTGGGTGAGAAAGAGACAGTAGAACTCGTCATCCACTGAATGTAGACAGTTAAATCATCCTTGGGTGAGAAAGAGACAGTAGAACTCATCATCCACTGAATGTAGACAGTTAAATCATCCTTGTATGTGAGGGAGAGAAAGAGAGAGAAAGAGTAGAACTCATCATCCACTGAATGTAGACAGTTAAATCATCCTTGTGTGTGAGGGAGAAAGAGTAGAACTCATCATCCACTGAATGTAGACAGTTGAATCATCCTTGTGTGAGGGAGAGAAAGAGAGAGAAAGAGTAGAACTCATCATCCACTGAATGTAGACAGTTAAATCATCCTTGTGTGAGAAAGAGACAGTAGAACTCGTCATCCACTGAATGTAGACAGTTAAATCATCCTTGTGTGATAAAGAGACAGTAGAACTCATCATCCACTGAATGTAGACAGTTAAATCATCCTTGGGTGAGAAAGAGACAGTAGAACTCGTCATCCACTGAATGTAGACAGTTAAATCATCCTTGTGTGTGAAGGAGAGAAAGAGAGAGAAAGAGTAGAACTCATCATCCACTGAATGGTGATGTTAAATCAAAGTTCGTCAGCTAATTCAACCAGCAGTTGGGTCATTTGACATAGAGACTGACTGAAGACAAAAAGTGGGGGTGGGAAGGGGGGGAGGGGAGGGGTAATTTGCATACTGATACAATGTATATTACCATCTGATTTGCATACTGATACAATGTATATTACCATCTAATTTGCATACTGATACAATGTATATTACCATCTAATTTGCATACTGGTGCAATGTATATCATTACCATCTAAATCAGCTGCACAGGATCGAATACCATGTAAAAGGGGATCGTAGTACGATAGTTTCTTCCTTACGATCGTAGTACGATAGTAGTTTCCTTACGATCGTAGTACGATAGTTTCTTCCTTACCATCGTAGTACGATAGTAGTTTCCTTACGATCGTAGTACGATAGTAGTTTCCTTACCATCGTAGTACGATAGTAGTTTCCTTACGATCGTAGTACGATAGTAGTTTCCTTACCATCGTAGTACGATAGTAGTTTCCTTACGATCGTAGCACGATAGTAGTTTCCTTACGATCGTAGTACGATAGTAGTTTCCTTACGATCGTAGCACGATAGTAGTTTCCTTACGATCGTAGCACGATAGTAGTTTCCTTACGATCGTAGTACGATAGTTTCTTCCTTACCATCGTAGTACGATAGTAGTTTCCTTACGATCGTAGCACGATAGTAGTTTCCTTACGATCGTAGTACGATAGTAGTTTCCTTACGATCGTAGTACGATAGTTTCTTCCTTACCATCGTAGTACGATAGTAGTTTCCTTACGATCGTAGCACGATAGTAGTTTCCTTACCATCGTAGTACGATAGTAGTTTCCTTACGATCGTAGTACGATAGTAGTTTCCTTACGATCGCAGTACGATAGTAGTTTCCTTACGATCGTAGCACGATAGTAGTTTCCTTACGATCGTAGTACGATAGTAGTTTCCTTACGATCGTAGTACGATAGTAGTTTCCTTACCATCGTAGTACGATAGTAGTTTCCTTACCATCGTAGTACGATAGTAGTTTCCTTACGATCGTAGCACGATAGTAGTTTCCTTACGATCGTAGTACGATAGTAGTTTCCTTACGATCGTAGTACGATAGTAGTTTCCTTACGATCGTAGTACGATAGTAGTTTCCTTACGATCGTAGTACGATAGTAGTTTCCTTACCATCGTAGTACGATAGTAGTTTCCTTACGATCGTGGTACGATAGTAGTTTCCTTACGATCGTAGTACGATAGTAGTTTCCTTACGATCGTAGTACGATAGTAGTTTCCTTACGATCGTCGTACGATAGTAGTTTCCTTACGATCGTCGTACGATAGTAGTTTCCTTACGATCGTAGTACGATAGTAGTTTCCTTACGATCGTGGTACGATAGTAGTTTCCTTACGATCGTAGTACGATAGTAGTTTCCTTACGATCGTAGTACGATAGTAGTTTCCTTACGATCGTAGTACGATAGTAGTTTCCTTACGATCGTAGTACGATAGTTTCTTCCTTACGATCGTAGTACGATAGTAGTTTCCTTACGATCGCAGTACGATAGTAGTTTCCTTACGATCGTAGTACGATAGTAGTTTCCTTACCATCGTAGTACGATAGTAGTTTCCTTACGATCGTAGTACGATAGTAGTTTCCTTACGATCGCAGTACGATAGTAGTTTCCTTACGATCGTAGTACGATAGTTTCTTCCTTACGATCGTAGTACGATAGTAGTTTCCTTACGATCGCAGTACGATAGTAGTTTCCTTACGATCGTAGTACGATAGTAGTTTCCTTACGATCGTAGTACGATAGTAGTTTCCTTACGATCGTAGTACGATAGTAGTTTCCTTACGATCGTAGTACGATAGTTTCTTCCTTACGATCGTAGTACGATAGTAGTTTCCTTACGATCGCAGTACGATAGTAGTTTCCTTACGATCGTAGTACGATAGTAGTTTCCTTACCATCGTAGTACGATAGTTTCTTCCTTACGATCGCAGTACGATAGTAGTTTCCTTACGATCGTAGTACGATAGTAGTTTCCTTACGATCGCAGTACGATAGTAGTTTCCTTACGATCGTAGTACGATAGTTTCTTCCTTACGATCGTAGTACGATAGTAGTTTCCTTACCATCGTAGTACGATAGTAGTTTCCTTACGATCGTAGTACGATAGTAGTTTCCTTACCATCGTAGTACGATAGTTTCTTCCTTACGATCGTAGCACGATAGTAGTTTCCTTACCATCGTAGTACGATAGTAGTTTCCTTACGATCGTAGTACGATAGTAGTTTCCTTACCATCGTAGTACGATAGTAGTTTCCTTACGATCGTAGTACGATAGTAGTTTCCTTACCATCGTAGTACGATAGTTTCTTCCTTACGATCGTAGTACGATAGTAGTTTCCTTACCATCGTAGTACGATAGTAGTTTCCTTACCATCGTAGTACGATAGTAGTTTCCTTACCATCGTAGTACGATAGTAGTTTCCTTACCATCGTAGTACGATAGTTTCTTCCTTACGATCGTAGTACGATAGTAGTTTCCTTACCATCGTAGTACGATAGTTTCTTCCTTACGATCGT
>NC_092240.1:48257890-48272193 GCF_036320965.1 Panulirus ornatus | reverse complement strand
CAATGGCACTTGTAATTTCAACCACCCATTCCTTCTACACAATGGCACTTGTAATTTCAACCACCCATCACAGATAGAAACAACGTGATCTTGAGACTGACATGAAGCGAAGATGTCGAGAGGACCAAGTCTCTCACAGGGACTTGGTTGAAGCAAGCGAGGAGCTGGTTCGAATCCATTTGGGCGAACGATGATTTGGCGGCACCAGAGCAGTTCAGGTGTTCCCCGATGCTGAAGGCCACTTGCCTATGGTCCTCCCTCAGGGCAAAGGGGCACAGGGCCGTCCCTGACTGGAGGATTGCCCTGCTGAAGAGCCCTGACGAAGAGATGGAAAAAATTATGTTAACTATCGTCGAGTCACTAAACTGTCTGACGAAGGACTCTCATTGCTACCACTGCTGTTCAAAATCTTGTTACCCAAAAGGGAAGAGATGAGATACATCCTCTATATATATATTACATCATACTTCATCCGGGAGTTAATAGGTATTATATGATCATTGTGTCGACTATCTAGTGATGTTTCGACGAGCCCAACACCCTTACTGGCCTATGTGGCCTACCATTGTCTGAGGGCGTTCCTAAGGGCCAATTTGACCTCCGAAGTTAAAGTGCCAGTGTATGGATACGTCCCATGTCGTGGGAGTTGACGTGTGTTTACGTCTACGTGGTAAACACACGGCCGCTCCCAAATGAATCGAAGACATCCATTCATCTTGATGTAATCGACCCAGAGATTTCCACCGGTGGGAAGTAAAGGGTTGGTAAAAGGGTTATGTGGAGAGGAGACACACACACACACACACACACACACACACACACACACACACACACACACAGTCAATCCCTGGTCAACACACAACCAAAACAGGACCTCCGCTTGGGCTTCGGGGGTGAACTATATACACACACACACTCTACAGTGTCTATCGCGTTTCTCTCCTTGGCTGCCCGTGTCTCGTGCCAATGGCTGGTCGTGTTCGGGGCCACAAAGACGTTCACCCATCCCCACACAATGCAGGCAAGGTAGACACACACCGGGTTTCTATAATCGTCCTTGTGGATTCGTGGAGTAAAGAATTTTACCCACGTATCGCCCAAGTGTCAAAATACGAGTCTATTTGATCATGGGCCGAGTGGTGAGAAAGCAGGGTTAATGTGAGAGAGAGAGAGAGAGAGAGAGAGAGAGAGAGAGAGAGAGAGAGAGAGAGAGAGAGAGAGAGAGAGAGAGAGAGAGAGAGAGAGAGAGAGAGGGTCTACATCATGCTCGGGGTGGGGATAAATGATCCACTTGCTGTTTGCTGATGACGCCGTTGTAGTGGCAGACTCGAACGAAAAACCATTGGAAGATGGCGACAATATAATCATTTCAGTGTTTGGCTTAAATAGATATAAAGAAAATAACAAATTGAAAACAAACAGACTTAGATACCCAATGTTTATTGATTGACGTTGCGTTGTTTGTGAGAGGAAAATGAAATCACGACTGAAATGGGTGTTTTTGGTCACCAGCTGATAGATGACGTCCAATGTGAACGTGACGTCATCCATCCAGTATTACCAGAAAGTCAAAACCCTGATATGCAAACCTCATCCACTTGGAGAGTTCTCCCCTCATAATCCCGTCCTTCAAAAAAAAAAAAAAGGTATGATGCGCCACGAAAGAAAAGATATGGCACTAGAGATTATAGAAACCAAAAAACTTCATCAAAAGTCCAAAAGGTAATTACAAAAGGGAATTAAGTACGGTGGAACAAACCTTTTTTTCTGTAAATAAGATGATGTAAGTGTGTGTTTGTAGGGCCTCTGACCACTAGAGTGAGGCGAGAGTAGGTGGTATAAGTGTGTATATAGGACCACTTACCACTAGAGTGAGGCGAGAGTAGGTGGTATAAGTGTGTATATAGGACCACTGACCACTAGAGTGAGGCGAGAGTAGGTGGTATAAGTGTGTATATAGGACCACTTACCACTAGAGTGAGGCGAGAGTAGGTGGTATAAGTGCGTATATATAGGACCACTTACCACTAGAGTGAGGCGAGAGTAGGTGGTATAAGTGTGTATATAGAACCACTGACCACTAGAGTGAGGCGAGAGTAGGTGGTATAAGTGTGTATATAGAACCACTTACCACTAGAGTGAGGCGAGAGTAGGTGGTATAAGTGTGTATATAGAACCACTTACCACTAGAGTGAGGCGAGAGTAGGTGGTATAAGCGTATATAGAACCACTTACCACTAGAGTGAGGCGAGAGTAGGTGGTATAAGTGTGTATATAGAACCACTTACCACTAGAGTGAGGCGAGAGTAGGTGGTATAAGTGTGTATATAGAACCACTTACCACTAGAGTGAGGCGAGAGTAGGTGGTATAAGAGCGTATATAGGACCACTTACCACTAGAGTGAGGCGAGAGTAGGTGGTATAAGTGTGTATATAGAACCACTTACCACTAGAGTGAGGCGAGAGTAGGTGGTATAAGTGTGTATATAGGACCACTTACCACTAGAGTGAGGCGAGAGTAGGTGGTATAAGTGCGTATATAGGACCACTTACCACTAGAGTGAGGCGAGAGTAGGTGGTATAAGTGCGTATATATAGGACCACTTACCACTAGAGTGAGGCGAGAGTAGGTGGTATAAGTGTGTATATAGGACCACTTACCACTAGAGTGAGGCGAGAGTAGGTGGTATAAGTGTGTATATAGGACCACTTACCACTAGAGTGAGGCGAGAGTAGGTGGTATAAGTGTGTATATAGAACCACTGACCACTAGAGTGAGGCGACAGTAGGTGGTATAAGTGTGTATATAGGAACCACTTACCACTAGAGTGAGGCGAGAGTATGTGGTAGTGGACGGAGGCTGACCCAGCGCTCTCCCCGAAGATGGTGACCCTGGCCGGGCTACCGCCAAGGTGACGGATGTTGTCCTGGACCCAGCGGAGCGCCAGGGTCTGGTCCTTCAACCCGAGGTTGCCCGGTAACACCGAATCCTCCGTCGACAGGAAACCTGGCGATGAACATTACTGGCGTTCAACACTACTGGCATTGAACATGACTGGCGTTGAACATGACTGGCGTTGAACATTATCGAAAGACAACAAAAGAGTAAACCAGAAAGTCGAGTTACGGATACAACACACCTGATTGTGTGTCGTAGTGAAGATAATGCTGGGGTGTGACTTACCTAACATTGTGTGTCGTAGTGAAGATAATGCAGGGGATGTGGACCTTACCTAACATTGTGTGTCGTAGTGAAGATAATGCTGGGGTGTGACTTACCTAACATTGTGTGTCGTAGTGAAGATAATGCTGGGGTGTGACTTACCTAACATTGTGTGCCGTAGTGAAGATAATGCTGGGGTTTGACTTACCTAACATTGTGTGTCGTAGTGAAGATAATGCTGGATTGTGACTTACCTAACATTATGTGTCGTAGTGAAGATAATGCTGGGTTTTGACTTACCTAACATTGTGTGTCGTAGTGAAGATAATGCTGGGGTGTGACTTACCTAACATTGTGTGTCGTAGTGAAGATAATGCTGGGGTGTGACTTACCTAACATTGTGTGTCGTAGTGAAGATAATGCTGGGGTGTGACTTACCTAACATTGTGTGTCGTAGTGAAGATAATGCTGGGGTTTGACTTACCTAACATTGTGTGCGTAGTGAAGATAATGCTGGGGTTTGACTTACCTAACATTGTGTGTCGTAGTGAAGATAATGCTGGGGTGTGACTTACCTAACATTGTGTGTCGTAGTGAAGATAATGCTGGGGTGTGACTTACCTAACATTGTGTGTCGTAGTGAAGATAATGCTGGGGTGTGACTTACCTAACATTGTGTGTCGTAGTGAAGATAATGCTGGGGTGTGACTTACCTAACATTATGTGTCGTAGTGAAGATAATGCTGGGGGTTTGACTTACCTAACATTGTGTGTCGTAGTGAAGATAATGCTGGGGTTTGACTTACCTAACATTATGTGTCGTAGTGAAGATAATGCTGGGGTGTGACTTACCTAACATTATGTGTCGTAGTGAAGATAAAGCTGGGGGGGTGTGACTTACCTAAGACCCCCAGACGATATTGGATGACAACAACTACCACGTCCTTCTTCAGGAGGAGCTGAGGTCCGAACGCTTCCATGTTGCCTTCCACGAACCCCCCGCCGTGGATGTAGACCATCACAGGAAGGTCCGAGGTATAAGGCTGCCAACATGGAGGTATCATATGGTATCAGGCTGTCAACATGGAGGTATCATGTGGTATAAGGCTGCCAACATGGTGGTATCATGTGGTATAAAGCTGCCAACATGGTGGTATCATGTGGTATAAGGCTGTCAGCATGGAGGTATCATGAGGTATAAGGCTACCAACATGGTGGTATCATGTGGTATCAGGCTGCCAACATGGTGGTATCATGTGGTATAAGGCTACCAACATGGAGGTATCATGTGGTATAAGGCTGCCAACATGGTGGTATCATGTGGTATAAGGCTGCCAACATGGAGGTATCATGTGGTATAAGGCTGCCAACATGGTGGTATCATGTGGTATAAGGCTGCCAACATGGTGGTATCATGAGGTATAAGGCTGCCAACATGGTGGTATCATGTGGTATCAGGCTGCCAACATGGTGGTATCATGTGGTATCAGGCTGCCAACATGGTGGTATCATGAGGTATAAGGCTGTCAACATGGTGGTATCATGTGGTATAAGGCTGCCAACATGGTGGTATCATGTGGTATCAGGCTGCCAACATGGTGGTATCATGTGGTATCAGGCTGCCAACATGGTGGTATCATGAGGTATAAGGCTGTCAACATGGTGGTATCATGAGGTATAAGGCTGCCAACATGGTGGTATCATGAGGTATAAGGCTGTCAACATGGAGGTATCATGAGGTATAAGGCTACCAACATGGTGGTATCATGAGGTATAAGGCTACCAACATGGAGGTATCTGTATTAGGTAGACATACACTCCTGATACAAGGGTTCAGTTTGATCAGGGCCTGATAGTGTGTGTGTGTGTGTGTGTCAGGTCCCTCATCCTTAGTTTCCTCAGGGACAAGGGCAACCCTTGAGGTGTGTTGACCCCGGCACTTGACATGACCTTGAGGTGTCAGGTCAAAGGACACGCTCTTATACTCAAAGAGTCGTACCCTCATACTTAAGGGCATACCGTCGTGGTTAAGGGTCGTATACCGTCGTGATCAAGGGTCGTATACCGTCGTGGTCAAGGGTCGTATACCGTCGTGGTCAAGGGTCGTATACCGTCGTGGTCAAGGGGTCGTACCGTCGTGGTCAAGGGTCGTATACCGTCGTGGTCAAGGGGTCGTACCGTCGTGGTCAAGGGTCGTATACCGTCGTGGTCAAGGGTCGTATACCGTCGTGGTTAAGGGGTCGTACCGTCGTGATCAAGGGTCGTACCGTCGTGGTCAAGGGGTCGTACCGTCGTGATCAAGGGTCGTACCGTCATGGTCAAGGGTCGTACCGTCGTGATCAAGGGTCGTACCGTCGTGGTCAAGGGTCATACAGTCGTCGTCAAGGGTCATACAGTCGTCGTCAAGGGTCGTACCGTCGTGGTCAAGGGTCGTACCGTCGTGATCAAGGGTCGTACCGTCGTGATCAAGGGTCGCACCATCGTGATCAAGGGTCGTACCGTCGTGGTCAAGGGTCGTACCGTCGTGATCAAGGGTCGTACCGTCGTGGTCAAGGGTCGTACCGTCGTGATCAAGGGTCGTACCGTCGTGATCAAGGGTCGTACCGTCGTGATCAAGGGTCGTACCGTCGTGATCAAGGGTCGTACCGTCGTGGTCAAGGGTCGTACCGTCGTGATCAAGGGTCATACCGTCGTGATCAAGGGTCGTACCGTCGTGGTCAAGGGTCGTACCATCGTGGTCAAGGGTCGTACCATCGTGATCAAGGGTCGTACCGTCGTGATCAAGGGTCGTATCATCGTGATCAAGGGTCGTACCGTCGTGATCAAGGGTCGCACCGTCGTGATCAAGGGTCGTACCGTCGTGTTCAAGGGTCGTATACCGTCGTGATCAAGGGTCGTACCGTTGTGGTCAAGGGTCGTATACCGTCGTGGTCAAGGGTCGTATACCGTCGTGGTCAAGGGTCGTATACCGTCGTGTTCAAGGGTCGTATACCGTCGTGGTCAAGGGTCGTATACCGTCGTGATCAAGGGTCGTACCGTCGTGTTCAAGGGTCGTATACCGTCGTGATCAAAGGTCGTACCGTCGTGGTCAAGGGTCGTATACCGTCGTGGTCAAGGGTCGTATACCGTCGTGGTCAAGGGTCGTACCGTCGTGATCAAGTGTCGTACCGTCGTGATCAAGGGTCGTACCGTCGTGATCAAGGGTCGTACCGTCGTGATCAAGGGTCGTACCGTCGTGTTCAAGCGTCGTATACCGTCGTGTTCAAGGGTCGTATACCGTCGTGCCCAAGGGTCGTACCGTCGTGATCAAGGGTCGTACCGTCGTGGTCAAGGGTCGTACCGTCGTGGTCAAGGGCTGTACCGTCGCGGTCAAGGGTCGTACCGTCGTGATCAAGGGTCGTACCGTCGTGGTCAAGGGTCGTATACCGTCGTGGTCAAGGGTCGTATACCGTCGTGTTCAAGGGTCGTATACCGTCGTGGTCAAGGGTCGTACCGTCGTGATCAAGGGTCGTACCGTCACGGTCAAGGGTCGTACCGTCGTGATCAAGGGTCGTACCGTCGCGGTCAAGGGTCGTACCGTCGTGGTCAAGGGTTGTACCGTCGTGGTCAAGGGGAGTCCACGACCCGTTTCGTCAACAACCACACTCAACTTCAACACAACATTCTCTTTCCACGTTGAAGGCTCCAGTCACGCACAAAAGTCCACAAAATCAAGGCCAGACCTTAATTGGAATATAGATAAAAAATATGAAAAATTATGAAAAACACAAGTGAAAGTATCATACAAATCTTTGAGGCAGTGAAAAAAATAAACACCCTGTCTTTCATAATGTGTACCAGGCCATAGTGATTGGGAAAGACATGAGAAGGCAAAGCGTATTCCAAAGCTTCGACGCCTAGGTGAAGAAACAGTTATCAAAACGGCCCACCCCTTTGAGTCTGACGATGGAAAACAGTTGTCAAAACGGCCCACCCCTTTGAGTCTGCTGGTGGAAACAGTTATCAAAACGGCCCACCCCTTATGTCTGCAGATGGAGACAGCTATCAAAACGTCCCACCCTTTAAGTCTGCCGATGGAAACAGTTATCAAAACGGCCCACCCCTTTGAGTCTGCCGATGGAAACAGTTATCAAAACGGCCCACCCCTTTAAGTCTGCCGATGGAAACAGGTATCAAAACGGCCCACCCCTTTGAGTCTGCCGATGGAAACAGTTATCAAAACGGCCCACCCCTTTGAGTCTACCGATGGAAACAGTTATCAAAACGGCCCACCCCTTTTGAGTCTGCCGATGGAAACAGTTATCAAAACGGCCCACCCTTTTGAGTCTACCGATGGAAACAGTTATCAAAACGGCCCACCCCTTTGAGTCTGCCGATGGAAACTTATCAAAACGGCCCACCCCTTTGAGTCTGCCGATGGAAACAGTTATCAAAACGGCCCACCTCTTTGGAGTCTGCCGATGGAAACAGTTATCAAAACGGCCCACCTCTTTGGAGTCTGCAGATGGAAACAGTTATCAAAACGGCCCACAGCTTTTGAGTCCCGATGGAAACAGTTATCAAAACGGCCCACCTCTTTGGAGTCTGCCGATGGAAACAGTTATCAAAACGGCCCACCACTTTGAGTCTGCCGATGGAAACAGTTATCAAAACGGCCCACCACTTTGAGTCTGCAGATGGAAACAGTTATCAAAACGGCCCACCCCTTTGAGTCAGCCGATGGAAACAGTTATCAAAACGGCCCACCTCTTTGGAGTCTGCCGATGGAAACAGTTATCAAAACGGCCGACCCCTTTGAGTATGCCGATGGAAACAGTTATCAAAACGGCCCACTCTTTGGAGTCTGCCGATGGAAACAGTTATCAAAACGGCCCACCACTTTGAGTCTGCAGATGGAAACAGTTATCAAAACGGCCCACCCTTTTGAGTCTACCGATGGAAACAGTTATCAAAACGGCCCACCCCTTTGAGTCTGCCGATGGAAACAGTTATCAAAACGGCCCACTCTTTTGAGTCTGTCGATGGAAACAGTTATCAAAACGGCCCACCCCTTTGAGTCTGTCGATGGAAACAGTTATCAAAACGGCCCACTCTTTTGAGTCTGCCGATGGAAACAGTTATCAAAACGGCCCACCCCTTTAAGTCTGCCGATGGAAACAGTTATCAAAACGGCCCACAGCTTTTGAGTCCCGATGGAAACAGTTATCCAAACGGCCCACCACTTTGAGTCTGCCGATGGAAACAGTTATCAAAACGGCCCACCCCTTTGAGTCTACCGATGGAAACAGTTATCAAAACGGCCCACCACTTTGAGTCTGCCGATGGAAACAGTTATCAAAACGGCCCACCTCTTTGGAGTCTGCCGATGGAAACAGTTATCCAAACGGCCCACCCCTTTGAGTCTACCGATGGAAACAGTTATCAAAACGGCCCACCTCTTTGAGTCTGCCGATGGAAACAGTTATCAAAACGGCCCACCCCTTTGAGTCTACCGATGGAAACAGTTATCAAAACGGCCCACCTCTTTGAGTCTGCCGATGGAAACAGTTATCAAAACGGCCCACCTCTTTGAGTCTGCCGATGGAAACAGTCATCAAAACGGCCCACCTCTAAACTTACCCAGTGTCGAGCGGGTGTGAAGACGTTGAGATATAGGCAGTCCTCGCTCCCCTCCACCTCCATCTTATTCTCGAGGAAGGCCTTGAGAGACAACTGTGGACAAGAAGGCGCGACAATGGACCCGTCCCTGTCGCCGTGCCAACGACCAGCAGGTACAGGATCCTGCGACGTAAGGGAGAGCATATGAGAGAGAGAGAGAGAGAGAGAGAGAGAGAGAGAGATAGAGATAGAGAGAGAGAGAGAGAGAGAGAGAGAGAGAGAGAGAGAGAGAGAGCCTCTTAAAAGCCTTTCAGGTCAAGCCAGAAGCTGTCGACCATCATCATACCTTAAAATCCTACTGTTTTAAGGGATTTAAACTTTAGGGATATAAACTTTAGGGATATAAACTTGAGGGATATATATATAAACTTGAGGGATATAAACTATGATAGATATGGCATTACATTACCAGTCCAATATATTAGAAGTATAAGGGGATATATATGAACAAGATATATACACATATAAATGTATATGGAGACATTACACACCCCTGCCGCAAACCTACATTCACTGAGAGCCAATCACTTTCCTCTCTTCCTACACGTACACATGCCTTACATCCTCGATAAAAACTTTTCACTGCTTCTAACAACTTGCCTCCCACACCATATATTCTTAATACCTTCCACAGAGCATCTCTATCAACTCTATCATATGCCTTCTCCAGATCCATAAATGCTACATACAAAACCATTTGCTTTTCTAAGTATTTCTCACATACATTCTTCAAAGCAAACACCTGATCCACACATCCTCTACCACTTCTGAAACCACACTGCTCTTCCCTCATCTGATGCTCTGTACATGCCTTCACCCTCTCAATCAATACCCTCCCATATAATTTACCAGGAATACTCAACAAACTTATACCTCTATAATTTGAGCACTCACTCTTATCCCCTTTGCCTTTGTACAATGGCACTATGCACGCATTCCGCCAATCCTCAGGCACCTCACCATGAGTCATACATACATTAAATAACCTTACCAACCAGTGTTTTAGATATCTGGGAATGGATTTGGCAGCAGATGGAACCATGGAAGCGGAAGTGAGTCATAGGGTGGGGGAGGGGGCGAAAATTCTGGGACCCTTGAAGAATGTGTGGAAGTCGAGAACATTATCTCGGAAAGCAAAAATGGGTATGTTTGAAGGAATAGTGGTTCCAACAATGTTGTATGGTTGCGAGGCGTGGGCTATGGATAGAGTTGTGCGCAGTAGGGTGGATGTGCTGGAAATGAGATGTTTGAGGACAATATGTGGTGTGAGGTGGTTTGATCGAGTAAGTAATGTAAGGGTAAGAGAGATGTGTGGAAATAAAAAGAACGTGATTGAGAGAGCAGAGGAGGGTGTTCTGAAATGGTTTGGTCACATGGGGAGAATGAGTGAGGAAAGATTGACAAAGAGGATATATGTGTCAGAGGTGGAGGGAACGAGGAGAAAGTGGGAGACCAAATTGGAGGTGGAAAGATGGAGTGAAAAAGATTTTGAGTGATCGGGGCCTGAACATGCAGGAGGGTGAAAGGCGTGCAAGGAATAGAGTGAATTGGAACGATGTGGTATACCGGGGTCGACGTGCTGTCAATGGATTGAACAAGGGCATGTGAAGCGTCTGGGGTAAACCATGGAAAGTTTTGTAGGGCCTGGATGTGGAAAGGGAGCTGTGGTTTCGGTGCATTATTACATGACAGCTAAAGACTGAGTGTGAACGAATGGGGCCTTTGTTGTCTTTTCCTGGCGCTACCTCGCACACATGAGGGGGGAGGTGGCGAAGGGAATGAATAAAGGCAGACAGTATGAAATATGTACATGTGTATATATGTATATATCTGTGTGTGTATATATATGTATACGTTGAGATGTATAGGTATGTATATTTGCGTGTGTGGACGTGTATGTATATGCATGTGTATGTGGGTGGGTTGGGCCATTCTTTCGTCTGTTTCCTTCCGCTACCTCGCTAACGCGGGATACAGCGACAAAGCAAAATAAATGATAAATAAATAAACTAACCAGTCAACAATACAGTCACCCCCTTTTTCAATAAATTCCACTGCAATACCATCCAAGCCCGCCGCCTTGCCGGCTTTCATCTTCCACAAAGCTTTTACTACCTCTTCTCTGTTTACCAAATCATTCTCCCTAACCCTCTCGCTTTGCACACCACCTCGACCAAAACACCCTATATCTGCCACTCTATCATCAAACACATTCAACAAACCTTCAAAATACTCACTCCATCTCCTTCTCACATCACCACTACTTGTTTTCACCTCCCCATTAGCCCCCTTCACTGATGTTCCCATTTGTTCCCTTGTCTTACGCACTTTATTTACCTCCTTCCAAAACATCTTTTTATTCTCCCTAAAATCTAATGATACTCTCTCACCCCAACTCTCATTTGCCCTCTTTTTCATCTCTTGCACCTTTCTCTTGACCTCCTGCCTCTTTCTGTTATACATCTCCCAGTCATTTGCATTATTTCCCTCCAAAAATCGTCGAAATGACTCTCTCTTCTCTTTCACTAATAATCTTACTTCTTCATCTCACCACTCACTACCCTTTCTAATCAGCCCACCTCCCACGCTTCTCATGCCACAAGCATCCTTTGCGCAAGCCATCACTGCTTCCCTAAATACATCCCATTCCTCCCCCACTCCCCTTACCTCCTTTGTTCTCACCTTTTTCCATTCTGTACTCAGTCTCTCCCGGTACTTCCTCACACAATTCTCCTCCCCAAACTCACATACTCTCACCACTCTCTTCACCCCAACATTCTCTCTTCTTTTCTGAAAACCTCTACAAATCTTCACCTTCGCCTCCACAAGATAATGATCAGACATCCCTCCAGTTGCACCTCTCAGCACATTAACATCCAAAAGTCTCTCTTTCGCGCGCCTATCAATTAACACATAATCCAATAACGCTCTCTGGCCATCTCTTCTACTTACATACGTATACTTATGTATATCTCACTTTTTAAACCAGGTATTCCCAATCACCAGTCCTTTCTCAGCACATAAATCTACAAGTTCTTCACCATTTCCATTTACAACACTGAACACCCCATGTACACCAATTATTCCCTCAATTGCCACATTACTCACCTTTGCATTCAAATCACCCATCACTATAACCCGGTCTCGTGCATCAAAACCACTAACACACTCACTCAGCTGCTCCCAAAACATTTGCCTCTCATGATCTTTCTTCTCATGCCCAGGTGCATATGCACCAATGATCACCCATCTCTCTCCATCCACTTTCAGTTTTACACATATCAATCTAAATTTTACTTTCTTACACTATCACATACTCCCACCACTCCTGTTTCAGGAGTAGTGCTACTCCTTCCCTTGCTCTTGTCCTCTCACTAGCCCCTGACTTTACTCCCAAGACATTCCCAAACCTACTCTTCACCTTTACCCTTGAGCTTCGTTTCACTCAGAGCCAAAACATCCAGGTTCCTTTCCTCAAACATACCACCTATCTCTCCTGTTTTCTCATCTTGGTTACATCCACACACATTTAGACACCCCAATCTGAGCTTCGAGGAGGATGAGCACTCCCCGCGTGACTCCTTCTGATTCCCCTCATTCCCCCGATTCTCCATGGTTTTTTAATTCTGTTTATGGATGGGGTTGTTAGGGAGGTGAATGCAAGAGTTTTGGAAAGAGGGGCAAGTATGAAGTCTGTTGGGGATGAGAGAGCTTGGGAAGTGAGTCAGTTGTTGTTCGCTGATGATACAGCGCTGGTGGCTGATTCATGTGAGAAACTGCAGAAGCTGGTGACTGAGTTTGGTAAAGTGTGTGAAAGAAGAAAGTTAAGAGTAAATGTGAATAAGAGCAAGGTTATTAGGTACAGTAGGGTGGAGTGTCAAGTCAATTGGGAGGTGAGTTTGAATGGAGAAAAACTGGAGGAAGTGAAGTGTTTTAGATATCTGGGAGTGGATTTGGCAGCGGATGGAACCATGGAAACGGAAGTGAATCATAGGGTGGGGGAGGGCGAAAGTTCTGGGAGCGTTTAAGAATGTGTGGAAGTCGAGAACATTATCTCGGGAAGCAAAAATGGGTATGTTTGAAGGAATAGCGGTTCCAACAATGTTGTATGGTTGCGAGGCGTGGGCTATATGGATAGAATTGTGCGCAGGAGGATGGATGTGCTGGAAATGAGATGTTTGAGGACAATATGTGGTGTGAGGTGGTTTGATCTAGTAAGTAATAATAGGGCAAGAGAGATGTGTGGTAATAAAAAGTGTGGTTGAGAGAGCAAAAGAGGGTGTTTTAAAATGGTTTGGTCACATGGGGAGAATGAGTGAGGAAAGATTGACAAAAAGGATATATGTGTCAGAGGTGGAGGGAACGAGGAGAAGTGGGTGACCAAATTGGAGGTGGAAAGATGGAGTGAAAAAGATTTTGAGTGATCGGGGCCTGAACATGCAGGTGGGTGAAAGGTGTGCAAGGAATAGAGTGAATTGGAACGATGTGGTATACCGGGGCCGACGTACTGTCAATGGATTGAACCAGGGCATATGAACCGTCCGGGGTAAACCATGGAAAGTTCTGTGGGGCCTGGATGTGGAAAGGGAGCTATGGTTTCGGTGCATTATTACATGACAGCTAGAGACTGAGTGTGAATGGGACCTTTGTTGTCTTTTCCTAGCGCTACCTCACACACATGAGGGGGGAGGGGGTTGTTATTCCATGTGTGGCGAGGTGGCGATGGAAATGAATAAAGGCAGACAGTATGAACTATGTACATGTGTATATATGTATATGTCTGTGTGTGTATATATATGTATACGTTGAGATGTATAGTTATTTATATTTGCGTGTGTGGACGTGTATGTATATACATTGTGTATGGGGGTGGGTTGGGCAATTTCTTTCGTCTGTTTCCTTGCGCTACCTCGCTAACGCGGGAGACAGCGACAAAGCAAAATAAAATAAATATAAAACTGCTCCACGACGACCTACAACCACCTCGTTAACGAGGCAGAGGGAGGTCGTTCGAGGTGGTGACTGACGGAGTGGACAAGACCCACCTTGAACCTCAGGTCACCGAGGGGCGGCTCAGCATACGGGACGCCCTTGAAGCTGTAGAAGGGCCTGCCTGGCCCGGCCTCCTGCAGGATGCCGCGGATGAACCCTTGCTCCAACTTCACGACCACCGCTGGATCCTGCTCCTCCTCCCACCACGCCTCCTGCTGCTCCTCCTCCTCCCACTGCGCCTTCTGCTGCGCCTGCTGCTGTTCCTTCCACTGCTGCTGCTGTGGCTGCTGTGAGGCCACAGCAGCCACAGCAAACACCAGCGGTACCCAGAGCCTCCACATCTTCTTCCTCCTGCTGGGGGAGGAGGTGGTTGTGGGTCAATGTGCTCTCATATACCCTCACCCATCTCCTCCCCATCATCCTGCTGGGGTCACTCACCCACCTCCCCTCCAATCATCCTTCTGGGGTCACCCACCCACCTCCCCTCCAA
>NC_092240.1:48212890-48252890 GCF_036320965.1 Panulirus ornatus | reverse complement strand
CAAACTTACCTCCCAATTGACTTGACCCTCAACCCTACTGTACCTAATAACCTTGCTCTTATTCACATTTACTCTTAACTTTCTTCTTTCACACACTTTACCAAACTCAGTCACCAGCTTCTGCAGTTTCTCACATGAATCAGCCACCAGCGCTGTATCATCAGCGAACAACAACTGACTCACTTCCCAAGTTCTCTCATCCCCAACAGACTTCACACTTGCCCCTCTTTCCAAAACTCTTGCATTTACCTCCCTAACAACCCCATCCATAAACAAATTAAACAACCATGGAGACATCACACACCCCTGCCGCAAACCTACATTCACTGAGAACCAATCCCTTTCCTCTCTTCCTACACGTACACATGCCTTACATCCTCGATAAAAACTTTTCACTGCTTCTAACAACTTGCCTCCCACACCATATATTCTTAATACCTTCCACAGAGCATCTCTATCAACTCTATCATATGCCTTCTCCAGATCCATAAATGCTACATACAAATCCATTTGCTTTTCTTAGTATTTCTCACATACATTCTTCAAAGCAAACACCTGATCCACACATCCTCTACCACTTCTGAAACCACACTGTTCTTCCCCAATCTGATGCTCTGTACATGCCTTCACCCTCTCAATCAATATCCTCCCATATAATTTACCAGGAATACTCAACAAACTTATACCTCTGTAATTTGAGCACTCACCTTTGTCCCCTTTGCCTTTGTACAATGGCACTATGCACGCATTCCGCCAATCCTCAGGCACCTCACCATGAGCCATACATACATTAAATAACCTTACCAACCAGTCAACAATACAGTCACCCCCTTTTTTTAATAAATTCCACTGCAATACCATCCAAACCTGCTGCCTTGCCGGCTTTCATCTTCCGCAAAGCCTTTACTACCTCTTCTCTGTTTACCAAATCATTTTCCCTAACCCTCTCACTTTGCACACCACCTCGACCAAAACACCCTATATCTGCCACTCTATCATCAAACACATTCAACAAACCTTCAAAATACTCACTCCATCTTCTCACATCACCACTACTTGTTATCAGCTCCCCATTTGCGCCCTTCACTGAAGTTCCCATTTGCTCCCTTGTCTTACGCACTTTATTTACCTCCTTCCAGAACATCTTTTTATTCTCCCTAAAATTTAATGATACTCTCTCACCCTAACTCTCATTTGCCCTCTTTTTCACCTCTTGCACCTTTCTCTTGACCTCCTGCCTCTTTCTTTTATACTTCTCCCACTCAATTTCATATTTTCCCTGCAAAAATCGTCCAAATGCCTCTCTCTTCTCTTTCACTAATAATCTTACTTCTTCATCCCACCACTCACTACCCTTTCTAATCAACCCACCTCCCACTCTTCTCATGCCACAAGCATCTTTTGCGCAATCCATCACTGATTCCCTAAATACATCCCATTCCTCCCCCACTCCCCTTACTTCCATTGTTCTCACCTTTTTCCATTCTGTACTCAGTCTCTCCTGGTACTTCCTCACACAAGTCTCCTTCCCAAGCTCACTTACTCTCACCACTCTCTTCACCCCAACATTCACTCTTCTTTTCTGAAAACCCATACAAATCTTTACCTTAGCCTCCACAAGATAATGATCAGACATCCCTCCAGTTGCACCTCTCAGCACATTAACATCCAAAAGTCTCTATATATATGTGTGTATATATATATATACATCGATCTGTGTTCAACTATATACATCGCATGACTAAGGTGTTCAGACAGCCTTGCATGGCAGCCTTCGCTGACCACCTAACTAGCTAAGGGTCGTTACCATCAATTAATACCATGTGTTACTCGACGGTAACGAATTACCCTGGTGACTAGACCGATCTAGCAGAGGAAGAGGCTGGTCTAATCCTAAAGTAACCACTAAGGATCATTTTCTCATCAGAGTTCCAAGCATATTGCGACCCTAACGATACCCAAGTGGGGCAATTACAGGTCATTAATGGCCCAACGACTCATTAAGTCATTAAGCCAAACGTGTGGCATTATATAATCATTATTGACGACCCTCCATTCCGATAATTGATCAGTGAATGATTATGATAATCAAAACTCTAGTTATCCAATCGGATAAATAAATTATTTACGGTGAATAATGTATATAAATAAGTGAATAAATGATTTACGATGAATAATGTGCATAAATAAGTGAATAAAATTATTTACGATGAATAATGTGTATAAATAAGTGAATAAATGATTTACGATGAATAATGTGCATAAATAAGTGAATAAAATTATTTACGATGAATAATGTGTATAAATAAGTGAATAAATGATTTACGATGAATGTGTATAAATAAGTGAATAAAATTATTTACGGTGAATAATGTGTATAAATAAGTGAATAAATGATTTACGATGAATAATGTGTATGAATAAGTGAATAAATTATTTACGGTGAATAATGTGTATGAATAAGTGAATAAAATTATTTACGATGAATAATGTGTATAAATAAGTGAATAAATTATTTACGGTGAATAATGTGTATAAATAAGTGAATAAAATTATTTACGATGAATAATGTGTATAAATAAGTGAATAAAATTATTTACGATGAATAATGTGTATAAATAAGTGAATAAAATTATTTACGGTGAATAATGTGTATAAATAAGTGAATAAAATGATTTACGATGAATAATGTGTATAAATAAGTGAATAAATGATTTACGGTGAATAATGTATATAAATAAGTGAATAAAATTATTTACGATGAATGATGTGTATAAGTGAATAAATTATTTACGGTGAATAATGTATATAAATAAGTGAATGAAGTGAAAGATATACCAATCGGGGGGAACAATTATGACACAAAACGAAAGATATTGATCAATTCATTCTCACACGGACCATCCCTTCCAAAAAAAAAGACACGAAATGTATATATATATATATAAATGGACGGACAGATGTGTATACATATATATATATACATGCACTATGGGTAGGATTCGAACCCTGGACCTGGCGCTTGGACTACACGTTGCTCAGAAGACCCCAGACGTGGGAAATACGGTCACGTCTCTGTAACCCAGTACAGAAGACCCGCTGGTACAGGAGGTGGTCTGTGTGTGTGTGTGTGTCGTGCCCAGGGTTCGAACCCGTCCATAGACATAGCAAAGATCAGGAACACATAGGGAAGAAGAAGAAGACCACCACCAGTGCAGACCTCACCTGATAGAGACGAAGACCACTGAGTGAGTGAGGGAAACAGACCACCTCACCTCCCGGCGGCCGGCACGAGACTGTGGTGGTCCGTGTGGTGGTCCGTGTGGTGCAGGGAGGTGGGTGGGGCCCACAGGTTTGACGTCACCCCCCTCCCTCACTCCCTCCCTCACTCCCTCCCTCCTCACTCCCTCCCTCACTACTCCCTCCCTCCCTCACTCCTCACTCCTTCCCTCACTCCCTCCCTCCCTCACTCCTCACTCCCTCCCTCACTCACTCCCTCCTCACTCCCTCCCTCCCTCACTCCCTCCCTCCCTCACTCACTCCCTCACTCACTCCCTCCCTCACTACTCCCTCCCTCCCTCCCTCACTCCTCACTCCCTCCCTCCCTCACTCCTCACTCCCTCCCTCACTACTCCCTCCCTCCCTCACTCCTCACTCCCTCCCTCACTCACTCCCTCCCTCACTCCTCACTCCCTCCCTCCTCACTCTGCCCTCCTCCTCCTCCTCCTCCTCTTCCTCTGTCTGGGAAGGAAGAGAAGAAGAGGAGGAGGAGGAAGAGGAGGAGGAAGAGGAGGAGGAAGAGGAGGAGGAGGAAGAGGAGGAAGCAAAAAGTGAAAGAAGGGATACGAACGGGATCCACGGGGACCAGACAGGCAATGAAAGAAATGAAAGAAATGAAAGAAATGAAAGAATTGAAAGAAATGAAAAAAATGAAAGAAATGAAAGAAATGAAAAAAATGAAAGAAATGAAAGAAATGAAAGAAATAAAAAATGAAAGAAATGAAAGAAATGAAAAAAATGAAAAAAAAATGAAAGAAATTAAAAAAAATGAAAGAAATGAAAGAAATGAAAAAAATGGAAAAAATGAAAGAAATGAAAGAAATGAAAGAAATGAATGACCTTCCCCCCTCCCCCTCCCCCCCTTCCCCTGGTAATATTTCAATTTCAGTTACGTAACAACACAACCCCCTCCCCCCCACCACCCACCCATCTCCTCTCCCCCATCCAAGTGGTGTCTGTGCAGCTGTGTGTGGTACAGTGGAGTCTGTGCCGCTGTGTGGTGCAGTGGTGTCTGTGCCGCTGTGTGGTACAGTGGAGTCTGTGCCGCTGTGTGGTACAGTGGAGTCTGTGCCGCTGTGTGGTACAGTGGAGTCTGTGCATCTGTGTGTGGTACAGTGGTGTCTGTGCCGCTGTGTGGGACAGTGGAGTCTGTGCCGCTGTGTGGTACAGTGGTGTCTGTGCCGCTGTGTGGTACAGTGGAGTCTGTGCAGCTGTGTGTGGTACAGTGGTGTCTGTGCCGCTGTGTGGTACAGTGCAGTCTGTGCCGCTGTGTGGTACAGTGGTGTCTGTGCCGCTGTGTGGTACAGTGGAGTCTGTGCCGCTGTGTTTGGTACAGTGGAGTCTGTGCCGCTCTGTGATACAGTGGAGTCTGTGCCGCTGTGTGTGGTACAGTGGTCTCTGTGCCGCTGTGTGGTACAGTGGTGTCTGTGCCGCTGTGTGGTACAGTGGAGTCTGTGCCGCTGTGTGGTACAGTGGAGTCTGTGCAGCTGTGTGTGGTACAGTGGTGTCTGTGCCGCTGTGTGGTACAGTGGAGTCTGTGCCGCTGTGTGGTACAGTGGTGTCTGTGCCGCTGTGTGGTACAGTGGAGTCTGTGCAGCTGTGTGTGGTACAGTGGTGTCTGTGCCGCTGTGTGGTACAGTGGTGTCTGTGCCGCTGTGTGGTACAGTGGAGTCTGTGCAACTGTGTGTGGTACAGTGGAGTCTGTGCCGCTGTGTGGTACAGTGGAGTCTGTGCCGCTGTGTGGTACAGTGGTGTCTGTGCCGCTGTGTGGTACAGGGGAGTCTGTGCAGCTGTGTGTGGTACAGTGGAGTCTGTGCTGCTGTGTGGTACAGTGGTGTCTGTGCCGCTGTGTGGTACAGTGCAGTCTGTGCAGCTGTGTGTGGTACAGTGGAGTCTGTGCCGCTTTGTGGTACAGTGGTGTCTGTGCCGCTGTGTGGTACAGTGGTGTCTGTGCCGCTGTGTGGTACAGTGGAGTCTGTGCCGCTGTGTGGTACAGTGGAGTCTGTGCAGCTGTGTGTGGTACAGTGGTGTCTGTGCCGCTGTGTGGTACAGTGGAGTCTGTGCCGCTGTGTGGTACAGTGGAGTCTGTGCCGCTGTGTGGTACAGTGGAGTCTGTGCAGCTGTGTGTGGTACAGTGGTGTCTGTGCCGCTGTGTGGTACAGTGGTGTCTGTGCCGCTGTGTGGTACAGTGGAGTCTGTGCAGCTGTGTGTGGTACAGTGGAGTCTGTGCCGCTGTGTGGTACAGTGGAGTCTGTGCCGCTGTGTGGTACAGTGGTGTCTGTGCCGCTGTGTGGTACAGTGGAGTCTGTGCCGCTGTGTGTGGTACAGTGGTGTCTGTGCCGCTGTGTGGTACAGTGGAGTCTGTGCCGCTGTGTGTGGTACAGTGGTGTCTGTGCCGCTGTGTGGTACAGTGGAGTCTGTGCCGCTGTGTGTGGTACAGTGGTGTCTGTGCCGCTGTGTGGTACAGTGGTGTCTGTGCCGCTGTGTGGTACAGTGGAGTCTGTGCCGCTGTGTGTGGTACAGTGGTGTCTGTGCCGCTGTGTGGTACAGTGGTGTCTGTGCCGCTGTGTGGTACAGTGGTGTCTGTGCCGCTGTGTGTGGTACAGTGGTGTCTGTGCCGCTGTGTGTGGTACAGTGGTGTCTGTGCCTTTAACTGAGGATATTGTGGCGTTAGATAATTGTGATTACAGCAACGTTAGATAATTGTGATTACAACAACGTTAGATAATTGTGATTACAGCAACGTTAGATAATTGTGATTACAACAACGTTAGATAATTGTGATTACAACAACGTTAGATAATTGTGATTACAGCAACGTTAGATAATTGTGATTACAACAACGTTAGATAATTGTAATTACAACAACGCTAGATAATTGTGATTACAACAACGTTAGATAATTGTGATTACAACAGCAGGAGAGGTGGGGTTGTGATTACAACAGCAGGAGAGGTGGGGTTGTGATTACAACAGCAGGAGAGGGGGGTTGTGATTACAACAGCAGGAGTGGTGGGGTTGTGATTACAACAGCAGGAGAGGGGGGTTGTGATTACAACAGCAGGAGTGGTGGGGTTGTGATTACAACCAGCAGGAGAGGTGGGGTTGTGATTACAACAGCAGGAGAGGTGGGGTTGTGATTACAACAGGAGTGGTGGGGTTGTGATTACAACAGCAGGAGAGGGGGGTTGTGATTACAACAGCAGGAGAGGTGGGGTTGTGATTACAACAGCAGGAGAGGGGGGTTGGATTACAACAGCAGGAGAGGTGGGGTTGTGATTACAACCAGCAGAGAGGGGGGTTGTGATTACAACCAGCAGGAGAGGTGGGGTTGTGATTACAACAACAGGGAGGTGGGGTTGTGATTACAACCAGCAGGAGAGGTGGGGCTGTGATTACAACCAGCAGGAGAGGTGGGGTTGTGATTACAACCAGCAGGAGAGGTGGGGTTGTGATTACAACCAGCAGGAGAGGTGGGGTTGTGATTACAACAGCAGGAGTGGTGGGGTTGTGATTACAACCAGCAGGAGAGGTGGGGTTGTGATTACAACCAGCAGGAGAGGTGGGGTTGTGATTACAACAGCAGGAGAGGTGGGGTTGTGATTACAACAGCAGGAGAGGTGGGGTTGTGATTACAACAGCAGGAGAGGTGGGGTTGTGATTACAACAGCAGGAGTGGTGGGGTTGTGATTACAACAGCAGGAGAGGTGGGGTTGTGATTACAACAGCAGGAGAGGTGGGGTTGTGATTACAACAGCAGGAGAGGTGGGGTTGTGATTACAACAGCAGGAGAGGTGGGGTTGTGATTACAACAGCAGGAGAGGTGGGGTTGTGATTACAAACAGCAGGAGAGGTGGGGTTGTGATTACAACCAGCAGGAGAGGTGGGGTTGTGATTACAACCAGCAGGAGAGGTGGGGTTGTGATTACAACAGCAGGAGAGGTGGGGTTGTGATTACAACCAGCAGGAGAGGTGGGGTTGTGATTACAACCAGCAGGAGAGATGGGGTTGTGATTACAACCAGCAGGAGTGGTGGGGTTGTGATTACAACAGCAGGAGAGGTGGGGTTGTGATTACAACAGCAGGAGAGATGGGGTTGTGATACAACAGCAGGAGAGGTGGGGTTGTGATTACAACAGCAGAGAGAGGTGGGGTTGTGATTACAACCAGCAGGAGTGGTGGGGTTGTGATTACAACAGCAGGAGAGGTGGGGTTGTGATTACAACCAGCAGAGAGTGGGGTTGTGATTACAACAGCAGGAGACGTTGGGGTTGTGATTACAACAGCAGGAGAGGGGGGTTGTGATTACAACAACAACAGGAGTGGTGGGGTTGTGATTACAACAACAGCAGTGGTGGGGTTGTGATTACAACAGCAGGAGAGATGGGGTTGTGATTACAACAGCAGGAGAGGTGGGGTTGTGATTACAACAGCAGGAGAGGTGGGGTTGTGATTACAACCAGCAGGAGAGATGGGGTTGTGATTACAACAGCAGGAGAGGTGGGGTTGTGATTACAAACTGCAGGAGGTGGGGTTGTGATTACAACAGCAGGAGAGGTGGGGTTGTGATTACAACAGCAGGAGTGGTGGGGTTGTGATTACAACAGCAGGAGAGGTGGGGTTGTGATTACAACCAGCAGGAGTGGTGGGGTTGTGATTACAACAGCAGGAGAGGTGGGGTTGTGATTACAACCAGCAGGAGTGGTGGGGTTGTGATTACAACAGCAGGAGTGGTGGGGTTGTGATTACAACCAGCAGGAGTGGTGGGGTTGTGATTACAACCAGCAGGAGAGGTGGGGTTGTGATTACAACCAGCAGGAGAGGTGGGGTTGTGATTACAACAGCAGGAGAGGTGGGGTTGTGATTACAACAGCAGGAGAGGTGGGGTTGTGATTACAACAGCAGGAGAGGTGGGGTTGTGATTACAAACAGCAGGAGAGGTGGGGTTGTGATTACAACAGCAGGAGAGGTGGGGTTGTGATTACAACAACAGGAGAGGTGGGGTTGTGATTACAACAACAGGAGAGGTGGGGTTGTGATTACAACAGCAGGAGAGGTGGGGTTGTGATTACAACAGCAGGAGAGGTGGGGTTGTGATTACAACAGCAGGAGAGGTGGGGTTGTGATTACAACAGCAGGAGAGGTGGGGTTGTGATTACAACAACAGGAGAGGTGGGGTTGTGATTACAACAGCAGGAGAGGTGGGGTTGTGATTACAACAGCAGGAGAGGTGGGGTTGTGATTACAACCAGCAGGAGAGATGGGGTTGTGGATTGTCGTAGTTGTGAAGAGAAATCTTGGCCTGGCAGGTTGTAGTGGCCACCTGACGTCATGTTAGCAGTGGCCACATAATGTGGCCACGAAAACACCGCTCCTCGACTTGAAGAACTATATACATTGCAGCAAGGATGTATATACACTACAAACAGGACCATGGGATGTATATAGACTACAGACAGGACCATGCCAGATACAGGAGACGAAAACACGCTCCTCGACTTGAAGAACTATATACATTGCAGCAAGGCTTGAAGAACTATATACATTGCAGCAAGGACCACGGCATGTATATAGACGACAAACAGGTCCATGGGATGTATAAAGACGACAGACAGGACCATGGGATGTATATAGACGACAAACAGGACCATGGGGTGTACATAGACTACAGACAAGACCATGGAATGTATATAGACTACAGACAAGACCATGGAATGTATATAGACTACAGACAAGATCATGAGATGTATATAGACTACAGACAAGACCATGGGATGTACATAGACTACAGACAAGACCATGGAATGTATATAGACTACAGACAAGACCATGGAATGTATATAGACTACAGACAAGACCATGGGATGTACATAGACTACAGACAAGACCATGGGATGTACATAGACTACAGACAAGACCATGGGATGTATATAGACTACAGACAAGACCATGGGATGTACATAGACTACAGACAAGACCATGGGATGTATATAGACTACAGACAAGACCATGGAATGTATATAGACTACAGACAAGACCATGGGATGTACATAGACTACAGACAAGACCATGGGATGTATATAGACTACAAACAGGACCATGGAATGTATATAGACTACAGACAAGACCATGAAATGTATATAGACTACAAACAGGACCATGGAATGTATATAGACTACAGACAAGACCATATTGAGTAGATTGTGATATTGTTTTTGAGGACCAAAATAATTTCTAAACATTTATACTTAAGATATAAGTACAGAGGGTCGTAAATACTTAAGATATAAGTAAAGTACAGAGGGTTGTAAATACTTAAGATATAAGTAAAGTACAGAGGGTCGTAAATACTTAAGATATAAGTAAAGTACAGAGGGTTGTAAATACTTAAGATATAAGTAAAGTACAGAGGGTCGTAAATACTTAAGATATAAGTAAAGTACAGAGGGTTGTAAATACTTAAGATATAAGTAAAGTACAGAGGGTCGTAAATACTTAAGATATAAGTAAAGTACAGAGGGTTGTAAATACTTAAGATATAAGTAAAGTACAGAGGGTCGTAAATACTTAAGATATAAGTAAAGTACAGAGGGTTGTAAATACTTAAGATATAAGTAAAGTACAGAGGGTCGTAAATACTTAAGATATAAGTAAAGTACAGAGGGTCGTAAATACTTAAGATATAAGTAAAGTACAGAGGGTCGTAAATACTTAAGATATAAGTAAAGTACAGAGGGTTGTAAATACTTAAGATATAAGTAAAGTACAGAGGGTCGTAAATACTTAAGATATAAGTAAAGTACAGAGGGTCGTAAATACTTAAGATATAAGTAAAGTACAGAGGGTTGTAAATACTTAAGATATAAGTAAAGTACAGAGGGTTGTAAATACTTAAGATATAAGTAAAGTACAGAGGGTCGTAAATACTTAAGATATAAGTAAAGTACAGAGGGTCGTAAATACTTAAGATATAAGTAAAGTACAGAGGGTTGTAAATACTTAAGATATAAGTAAAGTACAGAGGGTTGTAAATACTTAAGATATAAGTAAAGTACAGAGGGTCGTAAATACTTAAGATATAAGTAAAGTACAGAGGGTCGTAAATACTTAAGATATAAGTAAAGTACAGAGGGTTGTAAATACTTAAGATATAAGTAAAGTACAGAGGGTCGTAAATACTTAAGATATAAGTAAAGTACAGAGGGTCGTAAATACTTAAGATATAAGTAAAGTACAGAGGGTTGTAAATACATAAGATATAAGTAAAGTACAGAGGGTTGTAAATACTTAAGATATAAGTAAAGTACAGAGGGTCGTAAATACTTAAGATATAAGTAAAGTACAGAGGGTCGTAAATACTTAAGATATAAGTAAAGTACAGAGGGTTGTAAATACATAAGATATAAGTAAAGTACAGAGGGTTGTAAATACTTAAGATATAAGTAAAGTACAGAGGGTTGTAAATACTTAAGATATAAGTAAAGTACAGAGGGTCGTAAATACTTAAGATATAAGTAAAGTACAGAGGGTCGTAAATACTTAAGATATAAGTAAAGTACAGAGGGTTGTAAATACATAAGATATAAGTAAAGTACAGAGGGTTGTAAATACTTAAGATATAAGTAAAGTACAGAGGGTCGTAAATACTTAAGATATAAGTAAAGTACAGAGGGTTGTAAATACTTAAGATATAAGTAAAGTACAGAGGGTTGTAAATACTTAAGATATAAGTAAAGTACAGAGGGTTGTAAATACTTAAGATATAAGTAAAGTACAGAGGGTCGTAAATACATAAGATATAAGTAAAGTACAGAGGGTTGTAAATACTTAAGATATAAGTAAAGTACAGAGGCTCGTAAGTAAAGTGGATCATGTCGTGTTTAATGATTCCGTTGTGGAACTGGGGAAAACCACTGAGAATATATATATATATATATATATATATATATATATATATATATATATATATATATATATATATATATATATATACATGGGAAGTAATAACTCATTGTACAATGTAGATGAATATGTATAATCATTCACGTAAAATTCTGTTCCTTCTTCTCCCACTCGAACTGTGTCTCGTCATAACACCTAACTTAACTTAACCTAACTTAACCTCACCTAACCTAACTTAACCTAACCTAACCTAACTTAACCTAACCTAACCTAACTTAACCTAACTTAACCCAACCTAACTTAACCCAACTTAACCTAACCTAACTTAACCTAACCTAACCTAACTTAACCTAACCTAACCTAACTTAACCTAACTTAACCCAACCTAACTTAACCCAACTTAACCTAACCTAACTTAACCTAACCTAACCTAACCTAACCTAACCTAACTTAACCTAACCTAACTTAACCTAACTTAACCCAACCTAACTTAACCCAACTTAACCTAACCTAACCTAACCTAACCTAACCTAACTTAACCTAACCTAACCTAACCTAACCTAACTTAACCTAACTTAACCTAACCTAACTTAACCTAACCTAACCTAACCTAACCTAACTTAACCTAACTTAACCTAACCTAACCTAACCTAACCTAACTTAACCTAACCTAACCTAACTTAACCTAACTTAACCCAACCTAACTTAACCCAACTTAACCTAACCTAACTTAACCTAACTTAACCCAACCTAACTTAACCCAACTTAACCTAACCTAACCTAACTTATCCTAACTTAACCTAACCTAACCTAACTTAACCTAACCTCAAACTTAGACAAGTCAGTGGTGGGGTAAACAATATCCATAGCTTAAGTTCAATACCTTCAAGACCACATTTGTTTACCCATCTCTCTAACCAAAAACACAAACAATAACAAACTCCCCTTGGATGGGTTGTATATAATGTCACCTTTGGACTTCCACAACACAGTTGGTATTTCCGTAACATATCCGCCCCCTCCTGAAATTCCAATGTTACAGGAGTGAACCACCTCCACCAAGGCTTCGACGAAACAAAAACTGGGTTTCTATTCAGGTGTCCAAACTTGTTTTACCACTTCTCCGATCACAGTAGGAAAGATTGGTCCACTTATATATGGAGTACGGCTCGCTCAACCTCTTTAAGAGGGTTCGAACCCTGTATATTTTGCCTAACAGAGTGGAATCCAAGGCGATCCGACTTTATATAAACTGTCCCAGGCTAATTTCCAAACGGGATAGATTCCCTCTTTGGTCTAACCCCCGCAATGGTGGTTCATTTTCCCTCTTCTATTGGTATGACTATTTTTTTTTTCCTTTTTTTTTTTGGCTCCCGAGTGTCGGCTGCCTGTGTGCCCCCCCACCACCACCACTAACTAGGCCACGCAATACTCATCCAGCTAATGTTGTTGCGTCACATGATTACTGTGTGGCCATTCGTAACTCAAGGATGGGCCGTTTTGATACCTGCTTCTTTCCCTTCATTGTCCAAGCTTTGGAAACTCTCTACCTTCTCATGTCTTTCCCAGTAGCTCTAACTTGGTAAACATCCATTTCAACAGACACGTTTTTCACTTCCTCCAGAATTCGTAAATACTTTCCTTCCTGTTTTCTTTTTTTCCCCCTCTCTCTCAACCCTTTTCTCTCTCTCCATTTCAACAAAGGCCTGACTTTGATGTGGACTTCTGTTCATGACTGGAACCTCCAACATGAAATGTACATATATAAACAGATGACACAGCAGACATGGTGACAGCATAGCTAAAAGGACTTTACACATTTGTGCTAAATACACTGATGACACAGACTTGTACACGCTTGCAGATGGCCATTTCTCAACAACACATTTATGTTACAAGATATATATATATATATATATATATATATATATATATATATATATATATATATATATATATATATATATATATGCTTACCATATGGCGTCCTAGTTTCGTCTCTTCGATGTATATCAACTGACTTGTTATATTTCTCTCTTGTGTCTCCCTGATGATGTGATTATGAGACGAAAGTGCACTTGGGAACTTATCGTGTTTCATTTTCCCCCGTGGACTCTTAGGAATATATATATATATATATATATATATATATATATATATATATATATATATATATATATATATATATATATATATATACTAAATCGAGAGTTCTTCATAAGGTTGTATAACCATTGACTATGAACACCAATTTGGCAGTAATGTTTGCACTATGAAATTTCTTGGGTTTTGTTTACGATATGCGAACAACGTGCTAATATGTTTGGCTCGTGTTACGCCTGCGCACTGGCGTTGTATGCGTACATTTTGTGCGCATTTGTTGGTTAAGCTTATATATATATATATATATATATATATATATATATATATATATATATATATATATATATATATCATTCACAAGAGAAGAGTGAATATATGATGACATATAACAAGTCCTTACCACAAGAGTGCCCCCTACCACAACATGGTGCCCACTACCACAACAGGCTGCCCCCTACCACAACAGGGTGCCCCCTACCACAACATGGTGCCCACTACCACAACAGGCTGCCCCCTACCACAACAGGCTGCCCCCCTACCACAACAGGGTGCCCCCTACCACAACATGGTGCCCCCTACCACAACATGGTGCCCCCTACCACAACAGGGTGCCCCCTACCACAACATGGTGCCCCCTACCACAACATGGTGCCCCCCTACCACAACATGGTGCCCCCTACCACAACATGGTGCCCCCTACCACAACAGGGTGCCCCCCTACCACAACATGGTGCCCCCTACCACAACATGGTGCCCCCCTACCACAACATGGTGCCCCCTACCACAACATGGTGCCCCCTACCACAACAGGGTGCCCCCTACCACAACATGGTGCCCCCCTACCACAACATGGTGCCCCCTACCACAACAGGGTGCCCCCTACCACAACAGGGTGCCCCCTACCACAACATGGTGCCCCCTACCACAACAGGGTGCCCCCTACCACAACATGGTGCCCCCCTACCACAACAGGCTGCCCCTTACCACAACATGGTGCCCCCTACCACAACATGGTGCCCCCTACCACAACAGGCTGCCCCTTACCACAACATGGTGCCCCCCTACCACAACAGGGTGCCCCCTACCACAACATGGTGCCCCCTACCACAACATGGTGCCCCCTACCACAACAGGGTGCCCCCTACCACAACAGGCTGCCCCCTACCACAACAGGCTGCCCCCTACCACAACATGGTGCCCCCCTACCACAACAGGCTGCCCCTTACCACAACATGGTGCCCCCTACCACAACATGGTGCCCCCCTACCACAACAGGGTGCCCCCTACCACAACATGGTGCCCCCTACCACAACATGGTGCCCCCTACCACAACAGGGTGCCCCCTACCACAACAGGCTGCCCCCTACCACAACAGGCTGCCCCCTACCACAACAGGCTGCCCCCTACGACAACATGGTGCCCCCTACCACAACATGGTGCCCCCCTACCACAACATGGTGCCCCCTACCACAACAGGGTGCCCCCTACCACAACAGGGTGCCCCCTACCACAACATGGTGCCCCCCTACCACAACAGGGTGCCCCCTACCACAACAGGCTGCCCCCTACCACAACAGGGTGCCCCCCTACGACAACATGGTGCCCCCTACCACAACAGGGTACCCCCTACCACAACAGGGTGCCCCCTATCACAACATGGTGCTCCCTACCACAACATGGTGCCCCCTACCACAACAGGCAGCCCCCTACCACAACAGGCTGCCCCCTACCACAACAGGGTGCCCCTACCACAACAGGCTACCCCCTACCACAACATGGTGCCCCCTACCACAACATGGTGCCCCCTACCACAACAGGGTGCCCCTACCACAACAGGCTGCCCCCTACCACAACAGGGTGCCCCTACCACAACATGGTGCCCCCTACCACAACAGGCTACCCCTCTACCACAACAGGGTGCCCCATACCACAACATGGTGCCCCCCTACCACAGCAGGCTGCCCCCTACCACAACAGGGTGCCCCCTACCACAACAGGGTGCCCCCTACCACAACATGGTGCCCCCCTACCACAACAGGCTACCCCCTATCACAACAGGGTGCCCCCTACCACAACAGGGTGCCCCCTACCACAACAGGGTGCCCCCTACCACAACAGGCTACCCCCTACCACAACAGGGTGCCCCATACCACAACATGGTGCCCCCTACCACAGCATGGTGCCCCCTACCACAACAGGCTGCCCCCTACCACAACAGGCTGCCCCCTACCACAACAGGCTGCCCCCTACGACAACCATGGTGCCCCCCTACCACAACATGGTGCCCCCCTACCACAACATGGTGCCCCCCCTACCACAACAGGCTGCCCCCTACCACAACAGGCTGCCCCCTACCACAACAGGCTGCCCCCTACGACAACATGGTGCCCCCTACCACAACATGGTGCCCCCCTACCACAACATGGTGCCCCCCTACCACAACAGGGTGCCCCCTACCACAACAGGGTGCCCCCTACCACAGCATGGTGCCCCCCTACCACAACAGGGTGCCCCCCTACCACAACAGGCTGCCCCCTACCACAACAGGGTGCCCCCCTACGACAACATGGTGCCCCCTACCACAACAGGGTACCCCCTACCACAACAGGGTGCCCCCTATCACAACATGGTGCTCCCTACCACAACATGGTGCCCCCTACCACAACAGGCAGCCCCCTACCACAACAGGCTGCCCCCTACCACAACAGGGTGCCCCTACCACAACAGGCTACCCCCTACCACAACAGGGTGCCCCCTACCACAACATGGTGCCCCCTACCACAACAGGCTACCCTCTACCACAACAGGGTGCCCCATACCACAACATGGTGCCCCCCTACCACAGCAGGCTGCCCCCTACCACAACAGGGTGCCCCCCTACCACAACAGGGTGCCCCCTACCACAACATGGTGCCCCCCTACCACAACAGGCTACCCCCTATCACAACAGGGTGCCCCCTACCACAACAGGGTGCCCCCTACCACAACAGGGTGCCCCCTACCACAACAGGCTACCCCCTACCACAACAGGGTGCCCCATACCACAACATGGTGCCCCCTACCACAGCAGGGTGCCCCCTACCACAACAGGGTGCCCCCTACCACAACAGGGTGCCCCCTACCACAACATGGTGCCCCCTACCACAACAGGCTGCCCCCTACCACAACAGGGTGCCCCCTACCACAACAGGATGCCCCCCTACCACAACATGGTGCCCCCTACCACAACAGGCTGCCCCCTACCACAACAGGGTGCCCCCTACCACAACAGGGTGCCCCCTACCACAACAGGCTACCCCCTATCACAACAGGTGCCCCCTACCACAACAGGTGCCCCCTACCACAAAAGGCTGCCCCCTACCACAACATGGTGCCCCTACCACAACATGGCGCCCACTACCACAACAGGCTGCCCCCTACCACAACAGGCTGCCCCCTACCACAACATGGTGCCCCCTACCACAACAGGGTGCCCCCCTACCACAACAGGCTGCCCCCTACCACAACATGGTGCCCCCTACCACAACAGGCTGCCCCCTACCACAACAGGGTGCCCCCTACCACAACAGGCTGCCCCCTACCACAACAGGGTGCCCCCTACCACAACATGGTGCCCCCCACCACAACAGGCTGCCCCCTACCACAACAGGCTGCCCCCTACCACAACAGGCTGCCCCCTACCACAACAGGCTGCCCCCTACCACAACAGGGGCCCCCCTACCACAACAGGGTGCCCCTACCACAATAGGCTGCCCCCTACCACAATAGGGGCCCCCCTACCACAACAGGGTGCCCCCTACCACAACAGGCTGCCCCCTACCACAACAGGCTGCCCCCTACCACAATAGGCTGCCCCCTACCACAACAGGCTGCCCCCCTACCACAACAGGCTGCCCCCTACCACAATAGGCTGCCCCCTACCACAACAGGGGCCCCCTACCACAACAGGGGCCCCCCTACCACAACAGGGTGCCCCCTACCACAACAGGCTGCCCCCTACCACAACAGGCTGCCCCCTACCACAACATGGTGCCCCCCTACCACAACAGGCTGCCCCCTACCACAATAGGCTGCCCCCTACCACAACAGGGGCCCCCCTACCACAACAGGGGCCCCCCTACCACAACAGGCTGCCCCCTACCACAACAGGCTGCCCCCCTACCACAACAGGGCTGCCCCCCTACACAACAGGCTGCCCCCATACCACAACAGGCTGCCCCCCTACCACAACAGGCTGCCCCCTACCACAACCTGGTGCCCCCTACCACAAGGCTGCCCCCTACCACAACAGGGTGTCCCCATACCCACAACAGGCTGCCCCCTACCACAACAGGCTGCCCCCCTACCACAACAGGCTGCTCCCTACCACAACAGGCTGCCCCCCCTACCACAAAAGGTGCCCCCTACCACAACATGGTGTCCCCCTACCACAACAGGCTGCCCCCTACCACAACAGGGTGTCCCCCTACCACAACAGGGTGTCCCCCTACCACAACAGGCTGCCTCCTACCACAACAGGCTGCCCCCCTACCACAACAGGCTGCCCCCTACCACAACAGGGTGCCCCTACCACAACAGGTACCCCTACCACAACAGGGTGCCCCCTACCACAATAGGCTGCCCCCTACCACAACAGGCTGCCCCCCTACCACAACAGGCTGCCCCCCTACCACAACAGGGTGCCCCCCTACCACAACAGGCTGCCCCCTACCACAACATGGTGCCCCCTACCACAAACAGGCTGCCCCCTACCACAACAGGGTGCCCCCTACCACAAACAGGCCTGCCCCCTACCACAACAGGGTGCCCCCTACCACAACAGGCTGCCCCCTACCACAACAGGGTGCCCCCTACCACAACAGGCTGCCCCCTACCACAACAGGCTGCCCCCCTACCACAACAGGCTGCCCCCTACCACAACAGGGTGCCCCCTACCACAACAGGGTACCCCCTACCACAACAGGGTGCCCCCCTACCACAACAGGCTGCCCCCTACCACAACATGGTGCCCCCCTACCACAACATGGTGCCCCCTACCACAACAGGCTGCCCCCCTACCACAACAGGCTGCCCCCTACCACAACAGGCTGCCCCCCTACCACAACATGGGGCCCCCTACCACAACAGGGTGCCCCCCCCAAATCACCGGGGTAGACTGCATAATTCGTAGCGCGAACCTGACCAGACATGCGCAGCGCATGACGCGACACCAAAAAATACATGAAATAACTTTACCATGCGCGTCCATGATGGTGGTATAACCCCACACCCCCCACACCCCCACACCCCTTGTTTTGGGGTGAGGGGGGGAAAGGGGTGTGTGGGGGAGTGTGGTTGTGTGGCCAAGGGATGGGTGTGAACAGAGGGGGGAAGGTGGGGGGACGAAGATAAAGAAGGGGTGGAGTGGAGGGGGGGGGGAACGTGTGTGGGGGTGTGGGTGTGGCCTAGTGATGGGGGTGAAGAATGGGGAGGGGGGACGAAGCTGAGGAAGGGGTGGGGTGGAGTGGGAGATGGTGGGGGGAGGAAGGTACTGGGGAGATCATGGTGGAGGGGTTGGTGGGGTGGAGAGGGGGTGGATGTGTGGGGAGACAGTGTGGGGGAATGTGGGTTGTGGGGGAGGGAGGGAGGGAGGGAGGAGGGTAGACAAGAGGGAGGAATGTTGGGGAGGTATGTGAGGGGTCGGGGAGAGGGGAGTGGGGAGAAGAGAGTGGGGGAGGGGAGTGGGGGAAGAGAGTGGGGGAGGGGAGTGAGAAGAGAGTGGGGGAGGGGAGTGGGGAGAAGAGAGTGGGGGAGGGGAGTGAGAAGAGAGTGGGGGAGGGAGGTGGGGAGAAGAGAGTGGGGGAAGAGAGTGGGGGAGGGGAGTGGGGGAGGGGAGTGGGAAGAAGAGAGTGGGGGAGGGGAGTGGGGAGGAGCGATATGTATATACACCCCCCCCCTCGTCCCCCCCGACCATCTCGACAGACGCGTAGAAACCAACACAGCGGCACAGACACCACTGTACCACACAGCGGCACAGACTCCACTGTACCACACAGTGGCACAGACACCACTGTACCACACAGCGGCACAGACTCCACTGTACCACACAGCGGCACAGACACCACTGTACCACACAGCGGCACAGACTCCACTGTACCACACACAGCGGCACAGACACCACTGTACCACACAGCGGCACAGACTCCACTGTACCACACAGCGGCACAGACTCCACTGTACCACACAGCGGCACAGACTCCACTGTACCACACAGCGGCACAGACACCACTGTACCACACAGCGGCACAGACACCACTGTACCACACAGCGGCACAGACACCACTGTACCACACAGCGGCACAGACTGCACTGTACCACACAGCGGCACAGACACCACTGTACCACACAGCGGCACAGACTGCACTGTACCACACAGCGGCACAGACTCCACTGTACCACACAGCGGCACAGAGACCACTGTACCACACAGCGGCACAGACTCCACTGTACCACACAGCGGCACAGACTCCACTGTACCACACAGCGGCACAGACACCACTGTACCACACAGCGGCACAGACTGCACTGTACCACACAGCGGCACAGACTCCACTGTACCACACAGCGGCACAGACACCATTGTACCACACACAGCGGCACAGACTCCACTGTACCACACAGCAGCACAGACTCCACTGTACCACACAGCGGCACAGACTCCACTGTACCACACAGCGGCACAGACACCACTGTACCACACACAGCGGCACAGACTCCACTGTACCACACAGCAGCACAGACTCCACTGTACCACACAGCGGCACAGACACCACTGTACCACACAGCGGCACAAACTCCACTGTACCACACAGCTACACAGACTGCACTGTACCACACAGCTGTACAGACTTCACTGTACCACACAGCTGCACAGACTCCACTGTACCACACAGCGGCACAGACTCCACTGTACCACACAGCAGCACAGACTCCACTGTACCACACAGCGGCACAGACTCCACTGTACCACACAGCGGCACAGACACCACTGTACCACACACAGCGGCACAGACTCCACTGTACCACACAGCAGCACAGACTCCACTGTACCACACAGCGGCACAGACACCACTGTACCACACAGCGGCACAGACTGCACTGTACCACACAGCTGCACAGACTTCACTGTACCACACAGCGGTACAGACACCACTGTACCACACAGCGGCACAGACTCCACTGTACCACACACAGCGGCACAGACTCCACTATACCACACACAGCGGCACAGACACCACTGTACCACACACAGCGGCACAGACACCACTGTACCACAGACCCTGTAAGAGACTAACAGTGCGTCACACAGACAACCACACCAACTGGCCCTAGATTGGGAATGGCTGGTTGGGTAGTTAAGGAAGGACGGGTAGGGCTTGGCCAATAGTAATGTACGTTACAGCGACGGACTAACGATGGGTTTTTTTGTACAAATTTCTGGCTAACGCTAAACATACCACGTTGCTATATGTGCTATATGTGCTATATGTGACGAGCTGACCGAGTGCTATTAAGTCTATGCCAATTATCATATCGAAGGCGGTATAGAGAATGGGACGAGTGTGGGCCACTTGTCTAACACTCCCACAACACCTCGAACACCCCACACCCCCACACACCACTTCCCCACACCCCCACACACCACTTCCCCACACACCCCTTCCCCACACCCCCACACACCACTTCCCCACACCCCCACACACCACTTCCCCACACCCCTACACACCACTTCCCCACACCCCCACACACCACTTCCCCACACCCCCACACACCACTTCCCCACACCCCCACACACCCCTTCCCCACACCCCCACACACCACTTCCCCACACCCCCACACACCACTTCCCCACACCCCCACACACCACTTCCCCACACCCCCACACACCACTTCCCCAAACCCCCACACACCACTTCCCCACACCCCACACACCACTTCCCAACACCCCCACACACCCCTTCCCCACACCCCCACACACCACTTCCCCACACCCCCACACACCACTTCCCCACACCCCCACACACCACACCCCCACACACCCCTTCCCCACACCCCCACACACCACTTCCCCACACCCCCCACACACCACTTCCCCACACCCCCACACACCACTTCCCCACACCCCCACACACCACTTCCCCACACCCCCACACACCACTTCCCCACACCCCCACACACCCCGTCCCCACACCCCCACACACCACTTCCCCACACCCCCACACACCACTTCCCCACACCCCCACACACCACTTCCCCACACCCCCACACACCACTTCCCCACACCCCCACACACCACTTCCCCACACCCCCACACACCCCTTCCCCATACCCCCACACACCACTTCCCCACACCCCCACACACCACTTCCCCACACCCCCACACACCACTTCCCCACACCCCACACCCCCCCTCATATTACAGTACCTCCCTCCCCATTTCCGTCTTCACCCCATCCATTGTCTATATTTGATTTTGTCGTATTGTAATTACGTACATAAATAATATGTATGACATTATGTATATATGTATCATACATTAGTATGTAATACAGTTACTCATAATGATATGTAATACAGTTACTTATAATAATATGTAATACAGTTACTTATAATAATATGTAATACAGTTACTCATAATAATATGTAATACAGTTACTCATAATATGTAATACAGTTACTCATAATAATATGTAATACAGTTACTTATAATAATATGTAATACAGTTACTCATAATAATATGTAATACAGTTACTCATAATAATATGTAATACACTTACTCATAATGATATGTAATACAGTTACTCATAATATGTAATACAGTTACTCATAATAATATGTAATACAGTTACTTATAATAATATGTAATACAGTTACTTATAATAATATGTAATACAGTTACTCATAATAATATGTAATACAGTTACTCATAATATGTAATACAGTTACTCATAATAATATGTAATACACTTACTCATAATGATATGTAATACAGTTACTCATAATAATATGTAATACAGTTACTCATAATGATATGTAATACAGTTACTTATAATGATATGTAATACAGTTACTCATAATAATATGTAATACAGTTACTCATAATATGTAATACAGTTACTCATAATAATATGTAATACAGTTACTCATAATGATATGTAATACAGTTACTCATAATATGTAATACAGTTACTCATAATATGTAATACAGTTACTCATAATAATATGTAATACAGTTACTCATAATAATATGTAATACAGTTACTCATAATATGTAATACAGTTACTCATAATATGTAATACAGTTACTCATAATAATATGTAATACAGTTACTCATAATAATATGTAATACAGTTACTCATAATGATATGTAATACAGTTACTCATAATATGTAATACAGTTACTCATAATAATATGTAATACACTTACTCATAATGATATGTAATACAGTTACTCATAATAATATGTAATACAGTTACTCATAATATGTAATACAGTTACTCATAATATGTAATACAGTTACTCATAAAATATGTAATACAGTTACTCATAATAATATGTAATACACTTACTCATAATGATATGTAATACAGTTACTCATAATATGTAATACAGTTACTCATAATATGTAATACAGTTACTCATAATATGTAATACAGTTACTCATAATATGTAATACAGTTACTCATAATATGTAATACAGTTACTCATAATATGTAATACAGTTACTCATAATAATATGTAATACAGTTACTCATAATAATATGTAATACACTTACTCATAATGATATGTAATACAGTTACTCATAATATGTAATACAGTTACTCATAATATGTAATACAGTTACTCATAATAATATGTAATACACTTACTCATAATGATATGTAATACAGTTACTCATAATATGTAATACAGTTACTCATAATATGTAATACAGTTACTCATAATAATATGTAATACAGTTACTCATAATAATATGTAATACAGTTACTCATAATAATATGTAATACACTTACTCATAATGATATGTAATACAGTTACTCATAATATGTAATACAGTTACTCATAATAATATGTAATACACTTACTCATAATGATATGTAATACAGTTACTCATAATAATATGTAATACAGTTACTCATAATATGTAATACAGTTACTCATAATAATATGTAATACACTTACTCATAATGATATGTAATACAGTTACTTATAATAATATGTAATACAGTTACTCATAATATGTAATACAGTTACTCATAATAATATGTAATACAGTTACTCATAATAATATGTAATACAGTTACTCATAATGATATGTAATACAGTTACTTATAATGATATGTAATACAGTTACTCATAATAATATGTAATACAGTTACTCATAATAATATGTAATACACTTACTCATAATGATATGTAATACAGTTACTCATAATAATATGTAATACAGTTACTCATAATAATATGTAATACACTTACTCATAATGATATGTAATACAGTTACTTATAATAATATGTAATACAGTTACTCATAATATGTAATACAGTTACTCATAATGATATGTAATACAGTTACTCAAAATAATACGTAATACAGTTACTCATAATATGTAATACAGTTACTCATAATGATATGTAATACAGTTACTTATAATGATATGTAATACAGTTACTCATAATGATATGTAATACAGTTACTCATAATATGTAATACAGTTACTCATAATAATATGTAATACAGTTACTCAAAATAATACGTAATACAGTTACTCATAATATGTAATACAGTTACTCATAATGATATGTAATACAGTTACTTATAATGATATGTAATACAGTTACTCATAATGATATGTAATACAGTTACTCATAATAATATGTAATACAGTTACTCATAATAATATGTAATACAGTTACTCATAATAATATGTAATACAGTTACTCATAATGATATGTAATACAGTTACTTATAATGATATGTAATACAGTTACTCATAATAATATGTAATACAGTTACTCATAATAATATGTAATACAGTTACTCATAATAATATGTAATACAGTTACTCATAATAATATGTAATACAGTTACTCATAATAATATGTAATACAGTTACTCATAATATGTAATACAGTTACTCATAATAATATGTAATACAGTTACTCATAATAATATGTAATACAGTTACTCATAATAATATGTAATACACTTACTCATAATGATATGTAATACAGTTACTCATAATAATATGTAATACAGTTACTCATAATAATATGTAATACAGTTACTCATAATATGTAATACAGTTACTCATAATAATATGTAATACAGTTACTCATAATAATATGTAATACAGTTACTCATAATATGTAATACAGTTACTCATAATAATATGTAATACAGTTACTCATAATAATATGTAATACAGTTACTCATAATAATATGTAATACAGTTACTCATAATAATATGTAATACACTTACTCATAATGATATGTAATACAGTTACTCATAATAATATGTAATACAGTTACTCATAATAATATGTAATACACTTACTCATAATGATATGTAATACAGTTACTTATAATAATATGTAATACAGTTACTCATAATATGTAATACAGTTACTCATAATAATATGTAATACAGTTACTCATAATAATATGTAATACAGTTACTCATAATAATATGTAATACACTTACTCATAATGATATGTAATACAGTTACTCATAATAATATGTAATACAGTTACTCATAATAATATGTAATACAGTTATTGTGTGTGGACGTGAGAACCAGAGTGGGTCAAACGACCATGAAAGCAAACAGGTAATTCCGTTGTTAATTAACCGACGTGTCGATGGCGACCAGAAGCATGAAGTCAGTTTTGCTTTTGGGACAAGGAAATGATGTGTACTTCATGTGTTCTTTTACGTTCTTAAATAAGAAATATATATATATGCCTTAATATGATATCCTACAGTCCCTCATATTCCCTTTTCCCTCATTGTGAGGTTATGAGGTAACCTCATCACGAAGTTACATACAACTTTAGCCATTAGCGAGACGTTGTGGTCAACATTATTACATATCTGTTATGGATGCAAGACAGAGTTCGGTGTTCTTCGTCTTGTTACGTTGTACAAAACGTGAACGCACCAGCGGTACAACGTACATAAGTTTGACTAGATGCGTACACAATGTATTCTGGTTCGAAAATACTTTAATTCATTTATATACGTATGAAATATGAGAGTAAAGTAGACTGTATTGTGTTGCGATGTTATGTTAATCATCATAGTGAGGTGGGACGAAATGTGTAAACATAATATTCATTTTCATGCACACAGACCGACGTCATTGACAAAATGTTTTCGTAAAAAGTATATTTAACACTGAGGGTCATACCAGCGGACCTGAAGACATGGGATCCTCCTGCAGGATACGTAACACAACAGTTTGGTGGATCCTGCACATCATGGGCATTGCAATACAATCACAGTGACAGATGTATGTGAGGAAGGAATGGCTGGACGTTGTGTGTCGTTCGGTTTGACGCTCTCCCGCGCCACCGAGTGGAGGGAAGGAAGGTGGAACATGTGGATGAGATGTGGTTTACCACCAGGATCGGGCCACAGGAGGAAGTGGATAGATACCACACACGAAGGCTCCAAGCAAGACCACGTCAAGGGGGACCATCACCTGGTGAAGGGGGAGCGATCTGTAGTGCTCGTAGGTGGCGCAGACGAAGGCTTTGTTGACAGAGGAGAGAGTCGACGCCCTACCACAGCCACCAGGAAGGAGGACCTCACCGTCAGGAGGTGGCTGCTGGAGGAGCAACCACCTGGAAGGAGGACCTCACCGTCAGGAGGTGGCTGCTGGAGGAGCAACCACCTGGAAGGAGGACCTCACCGTCAGGAGGTGGCTGCTGGAGGAGGAGCAACGTAAGACTTCCATCCCACCTCCTCCTCCTCCTCCTCCTCCTCGCCCTGAGCTCTGCTGGTCTTCTGCTAGCAGCACCACGGGCCACAGGGCCAGTAGAAGACCATCTATATGTGGGGGCCCACCAGGTCATCTCGCCCTAAGTTCTGCTGGTCTTCTGCCAGCAGAACGGGCCACAGCGCCAGTAGAAGACCATCTATATGTAGGGGCCCACCAGGTCATCTCGCCCTGAGCTCTGCTGGTCTTCTGCCAGCACCACGGGCCCACAGCGCCAGTAGAAGACCATCTATATGTAGGAGCCCACCAGGTCATCTCGCCCTGAGCTCTGCTGGTCTTCTGCCAGCACCACCGGTCCACAGCGCCAGTAGAAGACCATCCATATGTGGGGGCCCACCAGGTCATCTCGCCCTGAGCTCCGCTGGTCCTCTGCCAGCACCACGGGCCCACAGCGCCAGTAGAAGACCATCCATATGTGGGGGCCCACCAGGTCATCTCGCCCTGAGCTCTGCTGGTCTTCTGCCAGCACCACGGGCCACAGGGCCAGTGGAAGACCATCCATATGTGGGGGCCCACCAGGTCATCTCGCCCTAAGCTCTGCTGGTCCTCTGCCAGCAGAACGGGCCACAGCGCCAGTAGAAGACCATCTATATGTGGGGGCCCACCAGGTCATCTCGCCCTGAGCTCCGCTGGTCCTCTGCCAGCACCACGGGCCCACAGCGCCAGTAGAAGACCATCTATATGTAGGGGCCCACCTGGTCATCTCGCCCTGAGCTCTGCTGGTCTTCTGCCAGCTGAACGGGCCCACAGCGCCAGTAGAAGACCATCCATATGTAGGGGCCCACCAGGTCATCTCGCCCTGAGCTCTGCTGGTCCTCTGCCAGCAGAACGGGCCCACAGCGCCAGTAGAAGACCATCTATATGTAGGGGCCCACCAGGTCATCTCGCCCTGAGCTCTGCTGGTCTTCTGCCAGCTGAACGGGCCACAGCGCCAGTAGAAGACCATCTATATGTAGGAGCCCACCAGGTCATCTCGCCCTGAGCTCTGCTGGTCCTCTGCCAGCACCACGGGCCCACAGCGCCAGTAGAAGACCATCTATATGTAGGGGCCCACCAGGTCACCCCTGGCCAACCCCGAGCTCAAAGCCATCGAGCAAGTCTGGGGTCAAGTGTCGTGTGCGCTCCACACACACACACACACACACACACCAGCGGTTTACCTGGACGGACGTAAAGGCAAAGATTGGAAAAAGGCAGGCAAGGGCGTGTGGGCCAGGAGCTGTTCAACACTCGCGTAAATTTGAATATTGGAGGATTGACACCATACACGAGGGAGTCGAACCCGTTGTTATTAAACATCGCCAGTGAAGAAGATGACGTTTTCTTTGATTGTGATTACGAATAGATTTGGTTTTCTCATGTCATCATTTCATTCCTACAGTATTACATACATATACATATATATATATATATATATATATATATATATATATATATATATATATATATATATATATACATAATAATGACTATTAAGCATAATATACATATGTACAGAGGGCGAAAATATATGCAGATTATAATTTCGTGATAATATAGATATGAGAGAGACCAATCAACAGACTGACAGTATATTAATTGGACCAGGTTAACAGTATATTAACTGGACCAGGTTAACAGTATATTAACTGGACCAGGTTAACAGTATATTAACTGGACCAGGTTAACAGTATATTAACTGGACCAGGTTAACAGTATATTAACTGGACCAGGTTAACAGTATATTAACTGGACCAGGTTAACAGTATATTAACTGGACCAGGTTAACAGTATATTATCTGGACCAGGTTAACAGTATATTAACTGGACCAGGTTAACAGTATATTAACTGGACCAGGTTAACAGTATATTAACTGGACCAGGTTAACAGTATATTAACTGGACCAGGTTAACAGTATATTAACTGGACCAGGTTAACAGTATATTAACTGGACCAGGTTAACAGTATATTAACTGGACCAGGTTAACAGTATATTAACTGGACCAGGTTAACAGTATATTAACTGGACCAGGTTAATAGTATATTAACTGGACCAGGTTAACAGTATATTAACTGGACCAGGTTAACAGTATATTAACTGGACCAGGTTAACAGTATATTAACTGGACCAGGTTAACAGTATATTAACTGGACCAGGTTAACAGTATATTAACTGGACCAGGTTAACAGTATATTAACTGGACCAGGTTAACAGTATATTAACTGGACCAGGTTAACAGTATATTAACTGGACCAGGTTAACAGTATATTAACTGGACCAGGTTAACAGTATATTAACTGGACCAGGTTAACAGTATATCAACTGGACCAGGTTAACAGTATATTAACTGGACCAGGTTAACAGTATATTAACTGGACCAGGTTAACAGTATATTAACTGGACCAGGTTAACAGTTTATGATGGGTTAGGTACAATGCCATTTCGTAGAAGGTCCAGACCACAGGTAATGGCAGTACATCTCGATCACTTGGTGGACCATAAGGACTGTTAAATCGACCTTCTACACGTATGTAAAATCGACCTTCTACATGTATGTAAAATCGACCTTCTACACGTATGTAAAATCGACCTTCTACACGTATGTAAAATCGACCTTCTACACGTATGTAAAATCGACCTTCTACATGTATGTAAAATCGACCTTCTACATGTATGTAAAATCGACCTTCTACACGTATGTAAAATCGACCTTCTACACGTATGTAAAATCGACCTTCTACACGTATGTAAAATCGACCTTCTACACGTATGTAAAATCGACCTTCTACACGTATGTAAAATCAACCTTCTACACGTATGTAAAATCGACCTTCTACACGTATGTAAAATCGACCTTCTACACGTATGTAAAATCGACCTTCTACACGTATGTAAAATCGACCTTCTACACGTATGTAAAATCGACCTTCTACACGTATGTAAAATCAACCTTCTACACGTATGTAAAATCGACCTTCTACACGTATGTAAAATCGACCTTCTACACGTATGTAAAATCGACCTTCTACACGTATGTAAAATCGACCTTCTACACGTATGTAAAATCGACCTTCTACACGTATGTAAAATCGACCTTCTACATGTATGTAAAATCGACCTTCTACACGTATGTAAAATCGACCTTCTACACGTATGTAAAATCGACCTTCTACATGTATGTAAAATCGACCTTCTACACGTATGTAAAATCGACCTTCTACACGTATGTAAAATCGACCTTCTACACGTATGTAAAATCGACCTTCTACACGTATGTAAAATCGACCTTCTACACGTATGTAAAATCGACCTTCTACACGTATGTAAAATCGACCTTCTACACGTATGTAAAATCGACCTTCTACATGTATGTAAAATCGACCTTCTACATGTATGTAAAATCGACCTTCTACATGTATGTAAAATCGACCTTCTACATGTATGTAAAATCGACCTTCTACACGTATGTAAAATCGAGCTTCTACTTGTATGTAAAATCGACCTTCTACACGTATGTAAAATCGACCTTCTACACGTATGTAAAATCGACCTTCTACACGTATATAAAATCGACCTTCTACACGTATGTAAAATCGACCTTCTACACGTATGTAAAATCAACCTTCTACACGTATGTAAAATCGACCTTCTACACGTATGTAAAATCGACCTTCTACACGTATGTAAAATCGACCTTCTACATGTATGTAAAATCGACCTTCTACATGTATGTAAAATCGACCTTCTACACGTATGTAAAATCGACCTTCTACACGTATGTAAAATCGACCTTCTACACGTATGTAAAATCGACCTTCTACATGTATGTAAAATCGACCTTCTACACGTATGTAAAATCGACCTTCTACACGTATGCAAAATCGACCTTCTACACGTATGTATAATCGACCTTCTACATGTATGTAAAATCGACCTTCTACATGTATGTAAAATCGACCTTCTACACGTATGTAAAATCGACCTTCTACATGTATGTAAAATCGACCTTCTACACGTATGTAAAATCGACCTTCTACACGTATGTAAAATCGACCTTCTACACGTATGTAAAATCAACCTTCTACACGTATGTAAAATCGACCTTCTACACGTATGTAAAATCGACCTTCTACACGTATGTAAAATCGACCTTCTACACGTATGTAAAATCGACCTTCTACACGTATGTAAAATCGACCTTCTACATGTATGTAAAATCGACCTTCTACACGTATGTAAAATCGACCTTCTACACGTATGTAAAATCGACCTTCTACATGTATGTAAAATCGACCTTCTACACGTATGTAAAATCGACCTTCTACACGTATGTAAAATCGACCTTCTACACGTATGTAAAATCGACCTTCTACACGTATGTAAAATCGACCTTCTACACGTATGTAAAATCGACCTTCTACACGTATGTAAAATCGACCTTCTACACGTATGTAAAATCGACCTTCTACATGTATGTAAAATCGACCTTCTACATGTATGTAAAATCGACCTTCTACATGTATGTAAAATCGACCTTCTACATGTATGTAAAATCGACCTTCTACACGTATGTAAAATCGAGCTTCTACATGTATGTAAAATCGACCTTCTACACGTATGTAAAATCGACCTTCTACACGTATGTAAAATCGACCTTCTACACGTATATAAAATCGACCTTCTACACGTATGTAAAATCGACCTTCTACACGTATGTAAAATCAACCTTCTACACGTATGTAAAATCGACCTTCTACACGTATGTAAAATCGACCTTCTACACGTATGTAAAATCGACCTTCTACATGTATGTAAAATCGACCTTCTACATGTATGTAAAATCGACCTTCTACACGTATGTAAAATCGACCTTCTACACGTATGTAAAATCGACCCTTCTACACGTATGTAAAATCGACCTTCTACATGTATGTAAAATCGACCTTCTACACGTATGTAAAATCGACCTCCTACACGTATGCAAAATCGACCTTCTACACGTATGTATAATCGACCTTCTACATGTATGTAAAATCGACCTTCTACATGTATGTAAAAATCGACCTTCTACACGTATGTAAAATCGACCTTCTACATGTATGTAAAATCGACCTTCTAACACGTATGTAAAATCGACCTTCTACACGTATGTAAAATCGACCTTCTACACGTATGTAAAATCAACCTTCTACACGTATGTAAAATCGACCTTCTACACGTATGTAAAATCGACCTTCTACACGTATGTAAAATCGAGCTTCTACATGTATGTAAAATCGACCTTCTACACGTATGTAAAATCGATCTTCTACACGTATGTAAAATCGACCTTCTACACGTATGTAAAATCGACCTTCTACATGTATGTAAAATCGACCTTCTACACGTATGTAAAATCGACCTTCTACATGTATGTAAAATCGACCTTCTACACGTATGTAAAATCGACCTTCTACACGTATGTAAAATCGACCTTCTACACGTATGTAAAATCGACCTTCTACACGTATGTAAAATCGACCTTCTACATGTATGTAAAATCGACCTTCTACATGTATGTAAAATCGACCTTCTACACGTATGTAAAATCGACCTTCTACACGTATGTAAAATCGACCTTCTACACGTATGTGAAATCGACCTTCTACACGTATGTAAAATCGACCTTCTACACGTATGTAAAATCGACCTTCTACATGTATGTAAATATGTTGTTGTACAGTAATTATCTAACGTGAACTACGTCTTGTGTCTTTAAAATTGTACCATACTGTTTTAGTTAATAATCATACACCTATATAACATTTTATTATAATTATATACTAAAGTTATGGGAAAATAGGGAGGGAGACAAGGTTGGAGTTAAGGGGGAGATGAAGAGGAGGGATAACGAAGGTGAGAAGGGAGGGAATTGGGAGGGTGTTTGGAGGGAGGGCCCAACACTTTCCTTCAAAAGCCTCAATATGACCACACGGTTTTGTAGTTATATCTTCCATGAGTCAAGTGGTCACATAACACATATAACAATGTGGTATGTGAGCCCCGGGGGGGGGGGGTTAATGTGCTGGAAGATCATAATAATACAATGAATCGTTGACCAACGCTGAAACGTAGAGTAGGGTAGATGTAGGTTAGGGTAGATCAAGGCTAAGGTAGATTAAGGTAAGGGTAGATGAGGACAAGGGTTGATCAAGGCTTGGGTAGATTAAGGCTAGGTTAGATCAAAGTAGGGTAGATTAAGGCAAGGATAGATCAAGGCTAGACTAGATCAAACCTAGAGTAGATCAAACCTAGGGTAGATCAAACCTAGGGTCGATCAAGCTTAGGGTAGATCAAACCTAGGGTAGATCAAACCTAGGGTCGATCAAACCTAGGGTAGATCAAACCTAGGGTAGATCAAACCTAGGGTAGATCAAGGCTAGGGTAGATCAAACCTAGGGTAGATCAAGCCTAATGTAGATCAAGGCTAGGGTAGATCAAAACCTAGGTTAGATCAAGCTTAGGGTAGATCAAACCTAGGGTAGATCAAACCTAGGGTAGATCAAACCTAGGGTAGATCAAGGCTAGGGTAGATCAAACCTAGGGTAGATCAAACCTAGGGTAGATCAAACCTAGGGTAGATCAAGGCTAGGGTAGATCAAACCTAGGGTAGATCAAACCTAGGGTAGATCAAACCTAGGGTAGATCAAGGCTAGGGTAGATCAAACCTAGGGTAGATCAAACCTAGGGTAGATCAAGGCTAGGGTAGATCAAACCTAGGGTAGATCAAGGCTAGGATAGATCAAACCTAGGGTAGATCAAGCCTAATGTAGATCAAGGCTAGGGTAGATCAAAACCTAGGTTAGATCAAACCTAGGGTAGATCAAACCTAGGGTAGATCAAACCTAGGGTAGATCAAACCTAGGGTAGATCAAACCTAGGGTAGATCAATCCTAGGGTAGATCAAGCTTAGGGTAGATCAAGCTTAGGGTAGGTCGAGGAGGCTAGGGTAGATGAAGGCTAAGGGTAGATTAGTAGAACGAGGTGAGGTATCTTGTAAGGTGATGGCGTGCTGACCTGAGTGACGTAGGAGGTAGTTCACTCGCTTAACAACCCAAAGACCAATTCAAGATATTAGACAAACACAAACAAACAAACAAAAACAAAACAAAAAAACCCTCACGTAACATAAATATGATATATATATATATATATATATATATATATATATATATATATATATATATATATATATATATATATATATATATATATATAATGAAAGAATTCCAGTCTACAAAGATAAGCACATAAATCAGGCATGAATAATTGACGTTAACATTGTACATGAGTTAACATTGTACATGAGTTAACATTGTACATGAGTTAACATTGAACATGAGTTAACATTGTACATGAGTTAACATTGTACATGAGTTAACATTGTACATGAGTTAACATTGTACATGAGTTAACATTGAACATGAGTTAACATTGAACATGAGTTAACATTGTACATGAGTTAACGCTGTACATGAGTTAACATTGTACATGAGTTAACATTGTACATGAGTTAACATTGAACATGAGTTAACATTGAACATGAGTTAACATTGTACATGAGTTAACGCTGTACATGAGTTAACATTGTACATGAGTTAACATTGTACATGAGTTAACATTGTACATGAGTTAACATTGAACATGAGTTAACATTGTACATGAGTTAACATTGTACATGAGTTAACATTGTACATGAGTTAACATTTACATGAGTTAACATTGTACATGAGTTAACATTGAACATGAGTTAACATTGTACATGAGTTAACATTGTACATGAGTTAACATTGAACATGAGTTAACATTGTACATGAGTTAACATTGTACATGAGTTAACATTGAACATGAGTTAACGCTGTACATGAGTTAACATTGTACATGAGTTAACATTGTACATGAGTTAACATTGAACATGAGTTAACATTGTACATGAGTTAACATTGTACATGAGTTAACATTGTACATGAGTTAACATTGTACATGAGTTAACATTGAACATGAGTTAACATTGTACATGAGTTAACATTGTACATGAGTTAACATTGTACATGAGTTAACATTGAACATGAGTTACCATTGTACATGAGTTAACATTGAACATGAGTTAACATTGAACATGAGTTAACATTGTACATGAGTTAACATTGAACATGAGTTAACATTGAACATGAGTTAACATTGTACATGAGTTAACATTGAACATGAGTTAACATTGTACATGAGTTAACATTGAACATGAGTTAACATTGTACATGAGTTAACATTGAACATGAGTTAACATTGAACATGAGTTAACATTGTACATGAGTTAACATTGTACATGAGTTAACATTGAACATGAGTTAACATTGTACATGAGTTAACATTGAACATGAGTTAACATTGAACATGAGTTAACATTGAACATGAGTTAACATTGTACATGAGTTAACATTGAACATGAGTTAACATTGAACATGAGTTAACATTGAGCATAAGTTAACATTGAACATGAGTTAACATTGAACATAAGTTAACATTGAACATGAGTTAACATTGAACATAAGTTAACATTGAACATGAGTTAACATTGAACATAAGTTAACATTGAACATGAGTTAACATTGAACATAAGTTAACATTGAACATGAGTTAACATTGAACATAAGTTAACATTGAACATGAGTTAACATTGAACATAAGTTAACATTGAACATGAGTTAACATTGTACATGAGTTAACATTGAACATGAGTTAACATTGAACATAAGTTAACATTGAACATGAGTTAACAATGAACATGAGTTAACATTGAACATGAGTTAACATTGAACATAAGTTAACATTGAACATGAGTTAACATTGAACATAAGTTAACATTGAACATGAGTTAACATTGAACATAAGTTAACATTGAACATGAGTTAACATTGTACATGAGTTAACATTGAACATGAGTTAACATTGATCATAAGTTAACATTGAACATGAGTTAACATTGAACATAAGTTAACATTGAACATAAGTTAACATTGATCATAAGTTAACATTGAACATAAGTTAACATTGATCATAAGTTAACATTGAACATAAGTTAACATTGAACATAAGTTAACATTGAACATAAGTTAACATTCCAGGTAATATTTCAAGCCAGGAGATCTCTTTCCTTTATGACAAGTTCTTCGATAACATTACACTTACTTACTCAATTAGAACGGGCTTACAGCACTCGGGTAACGGGCTCACAGCAGTAACGGGCTCACAGCAGTAACGGGCTTACAACACAGCACTCGGGTAACGGGCTTACAGCACAGCACTCGGGTAACGGGCTTACAGCACAGCACTCGGGTAACGGGCTCACAGCAGTAACGGGCTTACAGCACAGCACTCGGGTAACGGGCATACAGCAGTAACGGGCTTACAGCACAGCACTCGGGTAACGGGCTTACAGCACAGCACTCGGGTAACGGGCTCACAGCAGTAACGGGCTTACAGCACAGCACTCGGGTAACGGGCATACAGCAGTAACGGGCTTACAGCACAGCACTCGGGTAACGGGCATACAGCAGTAACGGGCTTACAGCACAGCACTCGGGTAACGGGCTTACAGCACAGCACTCGGGTAACGGGCTTACAGCACAGCACTCAGGTAACGGGCTCACAGCAGTAACGGGCTTACAGCACAGCACTCGGGTAACGGGCATACAGCAGTAACGGGCTTACAGCACAGCACTCGGGTAACGGGCTTACAGCAGTAACGGGCTTACAGCACAGCACTCGGGTAACGGGCTCACAGCAGTAACGGGCTTACAGCACAGCACTCGGGTAACGGGCATACAGCAGTAACGGGCTTACAGCACAGCACTCGGGTAACGGGCATACAGCAGTAACGGGCTTACAGCACAGCACTCGGGTAACGGGCTTACAGCACAGCACTCAGGTAACGGGCTTACAGCACAGCACTCAGGTAACGGGCTCACAGCAGTAACGGGCTTACAGCACAGCACTCGGGTAACGGGCATACAGCAGTAACGGGCTTACAGCACAGCACTCGGGTAACGGGCTTACAGCACAGCACTCAGGTAACGGGCTCACAGCAGTAACGGGCTTACAGCACAGCACTCGGGTAACGGGCATACAGCAGTAACGGGCTTACAGCACAGCACTCGGGTAACGGGCTTACAGCACAGCACTCAGGTAACGGGCATACAGCAGTAACGGGCTTACAGCACAGCACTCGGGTAACGGGCATACAGCAGTAACGGGCTTACAGCACAGCACTCGGGTAACGGGCTTACAGCACAGCACTCAGGTAACGGGCTTACAGCAGTAACGGGCTTACAGCACAGCACTCGGGTAACGGGCATACAGCAGTAACGGGCTTACAGCACAGCACTCGGGTAACGGGCATACAGCAGTAACGGGCTTACAGCACAGCACTCAGGTAACGGGCTTACAGCACAGCACTCGGGTAACGGGCATACAGCAGTAACGGGCTTACAGCACAGCACTCGGGTAACGGGCTTACAGCACAGCACTCGGGTAACGGGCTCACAGCAGTAACGGGCTTACAGCACAGCACTCGGGTAACGGGCATACAGCAGTAACGGGCTTACAGCACAGCACTCAGGTAACGGGCATACAGCAGTAACGGGCTTACAGCACAGCACTCAGGTAACGGGCTTACAGCACAGCACTCGGGTAACGGGCTCACAGCAGTAACGGGCTTACAACACAGCACTCAGGTAACGGGCTTACAGCACAGCACTCAGGTAACGGGCTTACAACACAGCACTCGGGTAACGGGCTTACAGCAGTAACGGGCTTACAACACAGCACTCAGGTAACGGGCTTACAGCACAGCACTCGGGTAACGGGCTTACAACACAGCACTCGGGTAACGGGCTCACAGCAGTAACGGGCTTAGAGCACAGCACTCAGGTAACGGGCTTACAGGCTTACAGCAGGGAGGACCACTTACCTCGCTGGGCTACAGAGATTGGTCGGCTATATAACACCACCCTTGATTGGCTATGGGGGGACTCAGAGCACTCGTGATTGGTCGGCTATATAACACCACCCTTGATTGGCTATGGGGGGACTCAGAGCACTCGTGATTGGTCGGCTATATAACACCACCCTTGATTGGCTATGGGGGACTCAGAGCACTCGTGATTGGTTGGCTATGTATATATACATATACATATATATATATATATATATATATATATATATATATATATATATATATATATATATATATATAAATTACTTAAACGCTGTTTCCCGCATCAGCGAGGTAGCGCCAGGAAACAGACGAAGAATGGCCCATCCACTCATATACACATATACATATATCCATCAACGCCCATATAAGCACATGTATATATATACATGTCTTGGACAACCCAATGGCGTCCTAGCTACGTCTCTTCGATGTATATAAACAGACTTGTTATATTTCTCTTGTGTCTCCCTTGATGATGTGATTATGACACGAAAGTGCACTTGGCAACTTATCGTGTTTCATTTTACCCTCGTGGACTCATAGGAATATATATATATATATCAACATATACACATGTACATATATATGTAACAAGGAAACAAGAGAAAAGAACACGGGGAATTTATATAATTATATAATTATAATCGTAAATAATAATAATAATAATAATAATAATAATAACAATAATAATTGCCTTCGTTATGACAGAAAACGTAGCGATGATCAACTTATGTGACGGAGGATGGGTTGTCACGGGGGGGGACAGATGTATACGTCCAAATAGACGGTAAGGTGGGCAAAAATGACAGAGAAAAAGAGACAGACACACAGACAGACAGATAGAGATATACGTCCAAATAGACGGTAAGGTTGGCAAAAATGACAGAGGAAAAGAGACAGACAGACAGACAGACAGATAGATAGAGATATACGTCCAAATAGACGGTAAGGTGGGTAAAAATGACAGAGGAAAAGAGACAGACAGACAGACAGACAAATAGATAGAGATATACGTCCAAATAGACGGTAAGGTGGGCAAAAAAGGACAGAGAAAAAGAGACAGACAGACAGACAGACAAATAGATAGAGATTTACGTCCAAATAGACGGTAAGGTGGGTAAAAATGAGAGAGGAAAAGAGACAGACAGACAGACAGACAAATAGATAGAGATATACGTCCAAATAGACGGTAAGGTGGGTAAAAAAGACAGAGAAAAAGAGACAGACAGACAGACAGACAGATAGATAGAGATATACGTCCAAATAGACGGTAAGGTGGGTAAAAAAGACAGAGAAAAAGAGACAGACAGACAGACAGACAGATAGATAGAGATATACGTCCAAATAGACGGTAAGGTGGGCAAAAATGACAGAGGAAAAGAGACAGACAGACAGACAGACAGATAGATAGAGATATACGTCCAAATAGACGGTAAGGTGGGTAAAAATGACAGAGGAAAAGAGACAGACAGACAGACAGACAAATAGATAGAGATATACGTCCAAATAGACGGTAAGGTGGGCAAAAAAGGACAGAGAAAAAGAGACAGACAGACAGACAGACAAATAGATAGAGATTTACGTCCAAATAGACGGTAAGGTGGGTAAAAATGAGAGAGGAAAAGAGACAGACAGACAGACAGACAAATAGATAGAGATATACGTCCAAATAGACGGTAAGGTGGGTAAAAAAGACAGAGAAAAAGAGACAGACAGACAGACAGACAGATAGATAGAGATATACGTCCAAATAGACGGTAAGGTGGGTAAAAAAGACAGAGAAAAAGAGACAGACAGACAGACAGACAGATAGATAGAGATATACGTCCAAATAGACGGTAAGGTGGGCAAAAATGACAGAGGAAAAGAGACAGACAGACAGACAGACAGATAGATAGAGATATACGTCCAAATAGACGGTAAGGTGGGTAAAAAATGACAGAGAAAAAGAGACAGACAGACAGACAGACAAATAGATAGAGATTTACGTCCAAATAGACGGTAAAGTGGGTAAAAATGACAGAGGAAAAGAGACAGACTGACAGACAGACAAATAGATAGAGATATACGTCCAAATAGATGGTAAGGTGGGTAAAATAGACAGAGAAAAAGAGACAGACAGACAGACAGACAGATAGATAGAGATATACGTCCAAATAGACGGTAAGGTGGGCAAAAAAAGACAGAAAAAGACAGATAGAGATGAGGAACACACACATATATAATGCCCCAGGGCGCATGTGTGTGTGTGTGTGTGCATGTGTGTCTGTGTCTGTGTCTCTGTCTCTGTCTCTGTGTGTATGTGTGTCTGTGTCTCTGTCTCTGTCTCTGTGTGTATGTGTGTCTGTGTCTCTGTCTGTCTGTCTGTCTCTGTCTGTATGTGTCTGTGTCTGTGTCTCTGTCTGTATGCCTGTCTCTGTCTGTATGTGTCTGTGTCTGTGTCTCTGTCTGTCTGTCTGTCTCTGTCTGTATGTGTCTATGTCTGTGTCTCTGTCTGTCTGTCTGTCTCTGTCTGTATGTGTCTGTGTCTGTGTCTCTGTCTGTCTGTCTGTCTGTCTGTATGTGTCTGTGTCTCTCTGTCTGTCTGTCTGTCTCTGTCTGTATGTGTCTGTGTCTGTGTCTCTGTCTGTCTGTCTGTCTGTCTGTCTGTCTGTCTGT